>NC_134353.1:158070608-158265608 GCF_048569485.1 Anomaloglossus baeobatrachus | reverse complement strand
ATAAGGAGGTGGCTACACATATTGGTCAATTGGTATACAAAAGTGAAATGACATAATCTCCATTCTAGGCTAAGGTCATTGTGATTGATGATATAACTAAAATACTCCTTGAAAGCATAAAGAATACATAGAGCTGGGTACAGGAGCCTGAATCGCGCCATACTATAGCACTAAAGGCTCTGTAAATAACTCCCAATATGACATATTTTGGGGTATGCCTCTCTAGACACATTACTTCAAGGGGAAACACATAGCTCAGGGTCTAGAGCATGCCACCATTTTTTTTCTCTTGACTTCATGTGAAATCTAACAATAATATTCTATATGACTTCATTGAAATCCAGTTACAGCAGAGTCCCATAGAAGTGCCGTATCATGGCAGGGTACAGCATGGAGTTTATAGGGGATCGTACTGGAGCCTTAGTCATTAGGACTGAGGGAATTCTTATGAATCCTACTGTTTTATTGGATAAATTGTTCCATAGTAAAGCTTAACATCTGGTGATACAAAAGTACAAACTACTCTTCTAAGCTTTTTATGATATAAATGCTCTATAGATGAGTCTACAATTATTCGGATGGAAAATTCACATCACAAGTAGAGCAAGACTTTCCTGTGCCAGAGACTTCATAATTGACATGGGCCACAGGAAATAAATCAGACCTGTGATGTATGCTTTACGTCACATCTATCTCCTCTATGTTTTTTCATAGTTAAAATAATGGTGACCGCCCACTTGGCCTTGGAGAAGATAAGGTTATCTATACAAAATTAGTCAAAAAAGACATGACAGCAAAGCAGAGCACAAACAACCTAAACAACCTATAAGCCCAACAGTGCTTGCTATACCAATATTTTGGCAAAGTTGAGATGCCCTTTAAAATTAGAGTTATCAAAAAAATTGGCATTTTAAGAGTCAAAGTCATTCAGAATAAAGGATCGTCATTAGCGATGAGCTCGCCACTGTTCGATGCTCAATACAGCATCAGGGTGCTCGGGTACTTGTGGTGCTAGGCCCAATATCGCAAGTGCTTGGATGTGTAGTTTGTGAAACAACAACAAAAAAGAGCCGGCTTCCTTCACTTACTGATGGAAGCTGGCACCCCAGTGGAAGTCATTTGCCGTGTTTGAATGGCTCTCCCGTGGAATAAAAAGAACGTTTTTGGATGGACTTTCATAACACTTGTCACTCGAGTTGAGCTCTTTCAGAGTGTTTAAGCTTGTCGGCTCGAGTAATGAGCACCAGAACATTTTAGTGCTCACCCATCTCTAATCATCATCTGTCCAAACCAAATCTCTCCTATTTCTATGAATTGTGCCATTAAATCCAATTTACCCTGTTAATTTGACCCTGTAAACCGCTATTATCGGCATCTGATGGCTTTTTTTTCAAAAGGAACACAAACAGGACATGTCTGTCACGTGATCACCACATTATTGCTCATATCCCCAGGATTTCTAGGACCATTTGTGTACACAGTAAACATTGATATATGTGATATATCTATTTTACCTTATACTCTGTATTCTTATGTATTAAGTCTTCAGGCTTACTGTCCTTTTAGTTGTCCCAATAGACTGAGTAACATGTGATACAGATAGTTCTAGACAATACAAGCACATAAATGATATTTAGCTGTACAGTGCACTGGCTTTAATATATATTAATATCCAAAAGTGTCTCGACTTGCTCTTTACCATAACTTATATGCACATGTTGCGGCACAAGTGTATCCTTAGAGGGATTTCATAATATCGCACTTGACGATAGCGCTTATTAATGTTCTGCTGTTTAGGAATGTGAACACTGTAGAAATCCCTTTGAAAACTTAGCAGTCAGTATTAATGGCAATAAACATATCCGAGAAGTATTTAGACCTGAACAGTTAATTGCATAGGAGACCAATGAACTTTAACCTGCCAAATAAAGGAAAAACTCTGAGCCCATCTGCTTTGGTTCCTATACTATACTATGGGGCCCAATAAAAAAAATCATGTATTTTCCACCCATTTGTTTCAGTTTGTATAATTTATTAAATAAAGGTGTGCTGCTAGAACCTAATTTTCTTTTATCACAAAATTTTGATTAAGTAGGCACCAAAAGACCAATAAAGGCTCGGCACATAACTAGCACATAATTTTTACGTTCAATAATTATCACACTTACAATACTAGTAATATTGAACCAAAACAAGAGGGACTCCGCAGAATAGTCAGACGCTCTTGATTGTTTCAATTTAATGATAAGCGTTCTCAGCCACAATGGAGCCTTGTTCTGCTTAATAAAATATTCATTTTAACTGGTGGTTTTAATTAGTTTTCGTTCGTTTACCTCAACATCCCATTACATAGGCTTCTCCCAACAGTCTAATTGCTTAAAGTGCAGTCCATTACTTTTTACCCCACCCTTTGTTGCTACTTTGCTGAAATTATGTATGTACATATGTAGTAAACCTACCGTAACTGGGCAGTATAGGCCAGTTACTAGGCAAAAAAGCATTTACATTTTTATCCATAATGTAAAAGCTTTTTTTAAAGGAAGATTCCATTTTGAATAACAGTTCTACAACTTTTTGATGTTCACATCTACACAAAATGTTGACTATTTGGGGAGTTAATATCCATTTTGTTTAGATTTTTTTTCTAAAGTCTTGCAAAGTGAAATCCATTATATATGAATCAAGACAATTGGGTAATCCTACAACAATAGGAGGGTGTTCGTATGGGACTTTGTACAGCAAAAAATATCCACAATGGCAAAATCAGGATTTTATTTGTGGATCACATGGCAATGGATGAAATACCTAGCATTTATTGACATGTGCTCTGGAAAATCTCGACTGCAGGAATGTAGAGGCTTCACCTTATACCCCAATCCACATCCCTTACATGTCCAACCCCATTACCTGGATTCCCTCCTACAAACACCAGACAACCATTTTGGATTAATATGGCCAATCGGCCTTTTTGTATAACAAAACACAATAAATTTACATGAAAAGTGAGAGGTTTCTTGGAGCTCCAAAAACCTGTGGGAAACCATTAATAACTAAAATCCTTCCAGCATTGGCGCCAACTTGAACCACAAGCTCGGGGCACCACTATTGCCGGAAAACATTACCAACATCACTGACTCCCAGAGACCTCAATGTGAAGAGCCCCATGTCCGGCAGGTAAATAACCAAGATTTGATCCAAAATGGGAGGATACCATATTACTCCCAAACACAGTTTTGCCACCAACTCCAAGAACTCCCTCTACTCAGCAATGCCAAAATGACCCGTCAAAACACCACCACCTTTTTTTTTTTTTTCTTTTTCTAAATAATCTATGCACACCCCGTTCATCAGGAAGCAAGGGCGGGACATTCAGCAATGGTGCCTCACCACCTCTCCGTCACCGTATGTATTCCGCTATAAAACTCTTATCCACTCCCCTCTAAATTACCTCCCCTTAAACTCCTGACCCCCAAACACTGGATAGTTTGCTCCGCTTACCCTATTGTTTTCCCTCCAATGCTGAGTCATGGGTCATTCCGCCCTTGGCTCTTTTTTGGGCTCCGTTATACCTTGGTTAAAACACCAGTGCATATAGACTTCACGGGAACTACACTGGTGGGCTAGTTGTCCAGATGACATGAAAAGTAAAGAAACATCTGTCAAAGTTAAACTATCACAAAAAAAGTGAATAAACAACTAAGAACCAACACCAAGAAAATGTGAAAAAAGTAGTTTCAAATCCTCATGATATATAACTATTGTGTTAAAACAAAAGTAAAGTTTTATTCTAAGATCAGACATTTTATCACTTTTTGCTTTTGTGAAGCTATTTTGATATTCCCTCAGGTGTACAGCATTTTTAACATTTTATTTATTCACTAATAGAAGTGGTATCTGCCAATAGCACTTGTAACAGGAAGGTAACATGAAATATAATTTGAATAGCACAATGAGACATTGCCCTCAGGCCAAATTCCCATGAAGAATATTAGATTGCTTGTTTTACTTTATTTACAATAACTTTGAAACAATGTATCTCTGGTTTATTAAGTTTGAATCTACGAAATATTATCTAGGTAACTACTGAGCCAATTTAAAGCTAACCAAGCAGTAACATTACCTCTTTGCAAGCAGAGATAGTACACAATAAATAAGGCAATGTAAAACATAATCAAAGATACCTATTATAATGCCAGCTGCTGTGCCATTGTGCCGAAATGTGTCTTTTATTGATATGTAAATTAGGCTGCAAGTGCATCAGTCAGCATATCAATGCACTTGCAGCCCTCGGTCTCTCTATTTCTCTCACCGCTGCTGCTGCTACCCCTGCTTTTTGATTCTCAGTGCATAGCAGGGGTGACAATATCCAAAGCCTCTGTCTCCACTATCAATCAAGAAATGGGTGAAGTGGCATCAGCCGGGAGAAGCATAGAGAAGGCATATACTGCAAGTGCACTAATATGACCACTAGTGTATTTGTGAGCCTAATTTTCATCTCTATAAAAGCTGAATTTTGTCATAGCTGTGTAAAGTTAAAATACGCAGTGTGAAAAAGTCACCAAAAATGAATCTTGGCAACTTGAAGCTATGTCAGCACAGAATGACTGTTCACACTAAATGCATTCACTCAATGCGTCATGATGGGGCCAATTATTTGAATGCACCTTCCCATTTGGTTGTTTGACCTCAAAATCCACCCTCCTCCTTTTATTGCCAGTTCTGGCTTCATAGAGTCAGAGACCGGCAGAGATAATATTAAAATAGCAGATAGGAAAATGTATTTAAATGTTTGTCCTCACCATGATGCACCTGGCACTTGTACTTGGATTGAACAGCCATTCTGAGCTCACATGGTCCCTTCAAATTGCCACAATTAATTTTTGGTGACTTCTTGCCACTGCGTATTTTAACTGCACAAAAAAATGCAGTATCTTCTAGTTCCAGCAATGTTGACAGGATTTATAGAAATCTCATGCCCACTGTACTTTTTTTAAACCCCTTAACAACCTAGATCATATATATGTGTCCTAGGTCGCCTCCCTTTGATGTAGGCTCATGCACCTGTTAATCCCTTAGATCATGCTGTCAAACCTTCACAGTGCAGTCAACCGCACTCAGGCAGGGATCATGCTGTTCCCCGCCTCCATTGGCGGCCCCGTGACACGATCACAGGATGCCAATGAACTGTCATGACAATTGCGGCCTCAGCTGATGACCCCTGTCACTGTCATGACCTACTTTCTGTGAATGCCAGCAGAGCGCCGATACTCACAGGAGATCAGCATTTCTGCTGATGAGAGCAATGCTGATGCAGCACTCTGATCAGCAGAAGTGATTGGATAGTACAGGCACAAAGTTCCCTAGGGATATTAGCAAAAGCAATTAAAAAAAAGTTTTAAAAAATTAGATAAAAATTCAAATCTCCCCCTTTTTTGCCTCATTGAAACTAAAACAATAATAAAAAAAACATAGATTTGGTATTACTGAGTTCAGAAATGCATGCCTGATCTATCGCCAAAGGGCGTAGCAAGAAAAAAAAAATCAAAATGACAGAATGATGTTTTTTTGGTTGCTGCAACATTGCATTAAAATGTAGCAACAGGTGATAAAAACATTGCATCTACCCAAAAAGGGTATAATTAGAAATGTCATCTCAAGCCGCAAAATATGCCTTTACTGATCCCCCAGATCCCGAGAAATGAACTTTTAACCTTTTGATTTTTCTAATATCTTTGCTACGTAGAATCAACACTCCATCTTTAAACTTTCCAACTTGTCATAATGCCAAGTCAGCTTTACAGGCAGCTCTGATGAACATTGTAGTCACCCAGTGTTTGTGAATAGCTGCACTTTACTGCTATTCACAGTCACCGAAGCTACATTCGGGAAGCGTGGGGTACACCGGAAAAGCTTTGTGGAAATTTTTGATAATAAATTGGTGAACGAGGGATAGTTTGGGGGAGTCTTCATTCAAATGAACTATTTTGTCCGGTGTGTGGTTTTCTTGGATTGCTGGGTTAGTAATGGAGTGTCTGATAGACCTCTATCCATTACTAACCCCTGGGCTTGATGTCAGCTGACACTAAATAGCTGACAGCTGACTTCAACCTCCCAAAATATTTCTTTGATTGCCACTGCACCATGGCAATTAGGAAGAACCAGGCAAAGCGGCAGAATTGATGCATTTAATGTGATGCAATAATTCTGGGACAGCTGTGGGCTGATATTTTAAGGCTGGGAAAGGCCAAGTAACTATGGACCTCCCCATCCTGATAATATCAGCCCCCAGCTGTCTGCTTTACCTTAGCTTATCAAAAGTAAGGGGGACCCCTCATCATTTTATTAATATATTTATTAGGTTAAACAAGGCTTAAAACACCTTTCAGTGCCACATGAAAGGCCTTAAAGGGTGTAAGTGTACAATATACAATGTACTGCAATAGCAATTAAACCCTGCCTATATGCCTGCTGTAATCTAAGCTCTCCCTCTTAGATCAACTCTCTCTGAACTTCCTCCAGAGGAGAGTGTGCCAAGCATCATGCCCCCACCCTGCAATGAGGCTGGCCAGTCACAGTAATGCCAGTATACAACATAGTTATGGCTTTACCGTGATTGGCAGGCAATCCTCGCATGTTTAGCTGCTGAAAAATGGGGGCGCGGACTTGAGTTTGGCGCTAGATCACTCACAATACTCGATCAGGTAATGAGCGTGCCCAAGCACCTCGATGCTCCATCAAGTATCAAGCAGGGTCGACCATGCTCCTCATTACTAGCAGATACAGCCAGCATTCAGCTAGCCATTAGCCAATATCTAGCTTTGTGGAATCTGGAATATAGTATATTAGATAGGTTTAATGAAGTAATGCAATATAAGCAGAGACTGCTTCTTCATTAAATTAAATTTCGCTGCATGCAATATTTTCCTAAATTACACTTGTAGGATAATAAATATAAAGTGATAATAAATAATACTAGAGTTGCATCCTGCAGAGCCAGCGCACAAAATGATCACTATTCAGTTACTGAAGGATTAGTATTTGCTGGATATTTTTCCTTGCATTGCTAAATTAGAACAATGTATTTATAGTACAATTAGCAGTGAAGATTATAAGATAGCAGCTGAGGAGATCTCTCTCAGATGGACCTGCAATCTGTTAGAGAATAAATACCAGGAGCTTGTTGCCGTCTCCTGTAGGATGTTGTCAGAAATAACACAGAATGCAAATGCAAACATAAATCAGTTTATGCATTCACGCAACACAACAGTGCCACTCCAGAGCAGCTATCATATATAGGTATTTACACAGGGAGACATAGCGTATACTGGTATGTCTCATACTGTAGGCCATCTTCACATGTCTAGTAATCATCTGTTATAGTGGATCCAGCAGCAATCCGTTGGAGACAAGGTTGTGATTTCAACTGGAACGTTCTTTTTTTTCACGTTGAAGTCTATGGAAATTGGATTTGTTAAATTTTCATCCATTTTTCTTACGGGATAAATTTGAAATTGAAGAAAATGGATGACTATTTAACAGTTCCATTTTCCATAGACTTCAACGTGAAAAACCCGATCCAGTTGAAATCCAGTTTTTTTTTAATAGGATAAAAAAGTTGTGTCTGCACATATTTTTTGACAACGGATTACTGTTGAATTGATTCTAACACATGATTAGTGGACTGTGAAGATATCCTTAAAGGGGTATTCCCATATCCAATATTCTATCCCAATATGTAGTAGGTATACTGTGGAGGTCGCCTGAGCTGTAGTTTGTCTGTTTAAATGTAATAAGAATGTCTGTGTATGTAAATAATCAAAATATAGATGTAGATGCATAATAATCTGTCTGTCTATGTAGCCATCACATAGACCCATAATATAATTCTAAGCTGTATAGTTATGAAGGAGTTAACCAAAGATAATGAAGCCAGAATGTGAAGCTGCAAAGTCTTATCAGTAGCTTTCACACAGAAAGAATGTACAAGAAACAAACAATGTGCTGGGAGTAAATAGGGAGTGAAATACTCCTTTCTCCCTTGTTCTAGCTTCAAGGTTAGAGATGCAAACTGTATAATTGGGTGTCTTGCAATACACGAGTTCAGTTGATGACACTGGCTCAAGGAGAACAAGTCTGTGTGTTCATTGTCTGATACATTGATATATCGGCACTAGTATACAGCTAATACGGCACCGTCTCTGGATTCCTCGTATGAAGACTCCATTAGCAGTTTTGACCTAAATTCCTCCCTTGACAATAATAATAAAAATAATAATAATAGTAATAATAATAATATTGGGAAATGCTTCCAATTAGAAATGTAGTATATTCTTCTGATTAGCTATGTCACTTACCTCATCTGCAGGGCATTACAGTAGCTTAGGTATTTCTGATACCATTATCTAATGAATTTTCACTATATGAGTGGTCATAACCATGGATGCTTAAGATGTAATGCCCTGCAGATGAGGTAAGAGATGTGGCTATATAAGGAGAACTTCACTGCATTTCTAATTGGAGGTATTTGCTGATATTAATATTATTATTATTATTATTATTATTATTATTATTATTATTATTATTACTACACCTACTACATATTGGGATGGGATCTCGGAGATGGGAACACTCATTCCCAATCATTGGCCCTTGTAGACAGGGCCAACAATCGTTCCCCAGCTTGTAGGCAGTCTAATTGATCATTTTTGTAAATAGGTGATCTGCTGCCAATAATATTCAAATTTTAACAGGAGCAAATGATAGTAACCTCAATTATTTGTTCCCATCCAGTTTACCGCTGCCCATGTGAAAGGACAAACACATGACTGCTCATCTGGGCCAAGCGTGCTTGTGTTCTTTATAAGAAGAGCAGGGTAAAGTTCCCCATGGACATTTGTTAAAAGTCTGCAATTGTTTTCTTAGAGGAAAATCCCTTTAAATTCTCAGAAATATAATTATATTGTGCCTTGTTGTAGATAGCTCCACCATAATTGTTAGGCTGGTTTCACATCAGCGTTTTTCTGCCGGTCGGCAAAAAATGCAAAACGCATGTTACCGAATCCATTGTCTGCTCAATGCAATGTCAATGGACTTGTGGCAACATGCGTTTGCATGCGTTTGCGTGTGGCAGTGTGAGGGTTCGGTGAGTTGCAGTTTTTTTTACCTTTTATCAAAAACACAAAATGTTGCGTTTTTCACCTCCGTTCAAAAACTGCATGTCACTGGATCCTGTACATTGCGGCAGTAGCTGCAATGTATTTCAATGGATGCCGGATCCAGGTTTCTCAGTTGCGGTTGTATGCGGCTTGAAGGATACAGTTTGCCGGTCTCTCTCTCTCTCTCTCTCGTCAAATTCAACAGGATCTGGTAACATGCGTTTTGCGTTTTTTGCCAACTGGCAAAAAAACGCTGATGTGTAACCAGCCTTAGGGGCACTTTGCACACTGCGACATCGCAGGTGCGATGTCGGTGGGGTCAAATTGAAAATGACGCACTTCCGGCATCGCATGCGACATCGCAGTGTGTAAAGACTGGATGATACGATTAACGAGCGCAAAAGCGTCGTAATCGTATCATCGGTACAGCGTCGGCGTAATCCATAATTACGCTGACGCAATGGTCCGATGTTGTTCCTCGCTCCTGCGGCAGCACACATCGCTGTGTGTGAAGTCACAGGAGCGAGGAACGTCTCCTACCGGCGTCACTGCGGCTTCCGTAGGATATGCGGAAGGAAGGAGGTGGGCAGGATGTTTACATCCTGCTCATCTCCGCCCCTCCGCTCTGATTGGCCGCCTGCCGTGTGACGTCGCTGTGACGCCGCACGACCCGCCCCCTTAACAAGGAGGCGGGTCGCCGGCCACAGGGACGTCGCACGGCAGGTGAGTGTGTGTGTGAAGCTGGCGTAGCGATAACTTTCGCTACGCCAGCTATCACCACATATCGCTGCTGCGACGGGGGCGGGCACTATCGCACTCGGCATCGCAGCATCGGCCTGCGATGTCTTAGTGTGCAAAGCCCGCCTTAGTGTCTTGGTGGACAACTCATTGCATGTCACCCTCTCTTATCTTCTTGTGACATTTTTACCACTATACAATATGTTCTCTGCAGCTGGTTGTCCTTTTGTTACTCTGCTTTAGTGGCTTTTGTCCTTTTTTTTCTGAAGCTTGATATCTAATTCTTGCATTGTGTCTGCCAGCGAACACGTACGGTTGGATGGAGATCTTGTCCTTTCAGATTTCTGGTGTATCGCTTAGTTTCGTTCACCTCTCATTTGTTTAGACACCTTGGAGGCAGTGAAGGGTTTACTTCTGCACTTTTTCCTTTACTTGGAAGCTCATAATGACTGCAGGAGTAATTCACTAAGCAGTAAAGGCCATGGAGGTTTACCGCTGGAACACTCCGGCAGTAACCGTTCTTTGTTTATGTTCTATAAAAGACTCCACTTGTCTGAGCAATCTCTGCCTCTTCTATCGCCAGCGGATTTTTTTTCTATATGAGCTCATCATCCAGAGCCATATTGGTCTAATTTACATGAAAGATTGGAATTGGCTGCGAGTTTTGTCAGTGAATTATAAGCAATGTTTTATTTTCAGTTTGGGGATGATATTGATTTACTTCAGAAAGAAATGATTGGCCGTATAGAGCCTTGGCTCGGAGATGTGAGTCTGTTTTCAGCATTTAAGATGCAGATCCAACGCTTATTACAGTAACCACAAATGGGGCATGGATTGAAAGGCCTATTTAACAACATACTGTAGATTGCAATAAAGATGTAACACTTGATCACAGAACTTACCATTTCTGTGTTTTATACTTTGCAAATTGGACATTTTTGCTTTTCATTTTATTTGCTTAACATCTGCATAGAATTAAAATATATGAGTGTGTGCTACTTGCTAAATGCTGAATATCACAGTTGTGATTTGTTCCAGAAATGGCTGTATTTCTTTTTGTAATCACTTCTCACGTTTCCTCATAAACACTTTGTCTTTACCATTGTATGCAATTTTAAGAAGCTACTGTCAAAATATCAATGCATATTTAATTTAAAGGGGAAGTGCACCTAATATTTTATGTATGTGTGAAAAGAATAGAAAAGGCAGCTCGCTGTGACTGTTACCCCTCACAATTCCCCAAATCATGCTGTTCTCTGATACCTTGAGGGACACTGTGTCATCTAATACAACTACTAATAGCCACAAATAAACTAGAAGGGATAATCCCCAATGTAAGACACTTATAATCTATGGATGATATATGGTGGACCCACTCTTGAGATCTCTATTTACTGAGAGTACTGTATGTCAGTACATTTCTGCATCTCGCTCTTTATTATGGCCTGTATATACCTATGATTTTTACAACTTCCATGAATGAGAGTCTCATATACAGAGCCCCATCTACCGACACATATAGCCTTTCTTGTAAATAGTCATAAATATCTCAGACAGGAGTACCCCTTAAAAGAGTACTTTGTGAAAATTGATGCACTATACTAATGCAGGCACATTCCCACAATAGACGAAACATGCGTCGTGGCTCTCTAAGGGATCCCTCTCTTCATGTGATATGAGTGAGTCGACATTTTATGATTAGTATACCCTATGTATGAGTTGTTGATAGTGGGAGACATACTGTGGCTGATTTAGCCTGATGTGAAATACATACCCATGTTTATGTTCCACTTCGGGATGGATAGTATCTAAGTAGGAATTTGCCTGTTTAATTGAATGGGATTTCTTTCTGAGCTCCTTCAGTTCTAGTGGGATTTATGTCAATTTTTCTCCTTATACTTTGACTTATGAACTGTATTTTGATATATGTGATTTTAACAAAATAACTAATTGTTATGTTTTAGTGGATTGTTGTACTCCAATATTTGTGGTTTAAATATTGTGAGCAGGAGTTGATTCACAGTGCATTAATTAAGGGAGAAACAATGATATATTCAGTATTATTTCTATATGTGTCTGACCCATAAAATAGTGCTCGATGAATTATTGGTTGTTTATACTAATACAGAGTCTGATGGAGTGATGCATGACACTGGCCCACTACAAAGTATAACACAGTACTAATCTGGTTTAGATTCTTTACGGACATATTTTTTGGAACTAATGAGATATAGATTAGCATGTCTGTGTCCAGATGGTTCATAGGGAACACATAATATATTTACAGTCCGCAGTTGGTGCGCTCCTGATTAATAGAATCTCAAAGTCCCTCTTTTGAGAATTAATAACATCTTCATGGATCCCTACTAATAACAGTAGCCTGAGAAGTCTACTTTACACCTTAAAAGGTACATTGTGATACATTTCCCATTTAAGTTGATCTTTTCTTGAGATAATTCCATTAATAAGTTGATGTAGCAAGGGCTGGTTTTCCTGGCTAAATGTACCTTTAAAGAGCACTGTTCACCACAATTTTCTTGTGAACTGAACACAGGATGTAATAGTGACTGCAAAAAGGATTAAAGATTTTTTTTATTTTGCCTCTCTGATGTGGAAGTATTATCAATCAAATTATTTTGGCACCCAGTGAGTTAACTTTTTTTAAGTCTTAAGGCCGCTTTACACGTAGCGACATCGCTAACAAGATGTCATTGGGGTCACGGAATTCGTGAAGCACATCTGGCCTCGTTAGCGACATCGTTGCATGTGACACATACAAGCGACCACTAGCGATGCAAAATACTCACCAAATCGTTGATTGTTGACACGTCGTCCATTTCCCAAATGTCATTGCTGGTGCTGGACGCAGGATGTTCATCGTTCCGGAGGCAGCACACATCGCTACGTGTGACACCCCAGGAATGACGAACAACACCGTACCTGCGT
Source organism: Anomaloglossus baeobatrachus (assembly GCF_048569485.1). NCBI lineage: Eukaryota > Metazoa > Chordata > Amphibia > Anura > Aromobatidae > Anomaloglossus > Anomaloglossus baeobatrachus. The sequence continues at coordinate 158,252,769 of NC_134353.1, read as the reverse complement.
CCTCCGGCAACGAGGTGGGCGTGACTTTCCTGCGGCTGCTCTCCGCCCCTCCGCTTCTATTGGACGCCTGCCGTGTGACGTCGCTGTGACACCGCATGAACCGCCCCCTTAGAAAAGAGATTGTTCACCGGCCACAGCGACCTCGTTAGGAAGTTAAGTATGTGTGACGGGTACTAGCGATTTTGGCCGCCACGGGCAGCGATTTGCCCATGACGCACAAACGACGGGGGCGGGTGCTTTCACGAGCGACATCGCTAGAGATGTCTCTGTGTGTAAAGCACTCTCAAGTGCATGTTATCAAACAGTTTTCACTGGGGGGTCTGCTTCTCCAACATTCAAAGGAATACACAACACCCATAGCTCAGAACAGATTTTTCAGTGTATGAGATGTGTAATGTCAGACAACTCTGATCTCCTGGTCTAACCTCCTGCATTAGTTAGTGTGGAGGGAGGCACAGTGCATTTGAGGTTAGCTGTGTCACATTACAAACCCTTCAGTCAGCTCTACTGATTAGTCAGTGTTTCAGTATCACACTTATGTCTGTTATGTTAAGGTCATTTGTAATCACTCTGATATTAGAGTTGTCATTACATCTCACGCAGGAGCAGTCTTTTCTGGGCTACTGCTTTGTGTGAAATAATGACACCCTGCTTTACTCTCACTACAAGTTGAGCACAACAGACAGAACTGTGATACTGAAATATCACCAGACAGGCAGTACAGCAAAGCTGACTGTTCTAGGAGAGCTGATAGCAGGGTATGGATTGTGATACAGCTAAACTCAGCTGCACTATCTCTCTCCTCCCAAAGACATTATTTGTTAGGTGTTATTCTTCTGTGCTTTAAAATAATGCAGGAGATTAGACCAGGAGATCAGAGCTGTATCATTACATCTTACACATTGGGAAATTTGTTTTAAGCTTTTGTAGGGGTGTGTTCTTCTTTCCTTTGAATATTGCTGCATGCTTATGATTGGTCATCATAATACACACCTCCAGTGAAAACTGTTTAATAACACCTACTTGAACTTAAAATAGTTAACTTATTAAGTGCCAAAAGCTTTGATTGCTAATATTTATGGAAAAGAGAGGTGACCTTAAAAACTATATATGATCCAGTTCAACATGAAAAATTTGATAAAAGATCATTTTTAACCCCTTCAACCCTGGTGATTTTCCATTTTCATTTTTTCCTTCCCTTTTTCCAAGAGCCATAATTTTTTTATTTTTCTGTCAATAGTGCCATATGGGAGCCTGTTTTTTTGTGGGCTGAATTGTACTTTTAAATTAAACCATTACTTTTACCATATAGTGTACTAAAAAATGGGGAAAAAAATCCAAGTGCAGTAAAACTGCAAAAAAATGCAATTGCACTATTTTTTTTTGGGGTTTATTATTTACTATGGTTGCTGTATGGTAAAAATAACCTGGCATTTGAATTCCCCAGGTCAGTAAAAGTTTGTAGATACCAAACATGTATAGTTTTACTTTTATATAAGAAGTAAAAAAAAAAATTCAGAAGTTTGTCCAAAAAAAACAATTGCACTTTTGTCCCTATTTTCTGAGACTCATAGTGTTCTCATTTTTGAGACGTGTGGCTCAGTGATTGCTTAGTTTTTGCGTCTTGAGCTGTCGTTTTTAAATATAAAATTTTTGCGTAGATGCGATATTTTGATTGCATGTTACTAAATTTTAATGCAGTGTTGTGGTGACCCCAAAAAGCGTGAGTTTGACCCTTTCAATTTTGTTACTGCTACACCATGTACTGATCAGATTAATTGATTTTATATTTTAATAGATCGGGCATTTCTGACAGCGGCCATACCAAATATCTGGGTTTTTTTATTATTATTGTTTTATTCTCAATGGGACAAAAGTGGGATTATTTGAACTGTTATATTTTTTTATTTTTTAATATTTATTCAAACTCTTCTTTACATTTTTCACTTATTTTACTAGTCCCTGCAGGGGACTTTATGCCTGCACACTGCAATTGCTTCTGCTGATCAGAGCAATGCTTCAGGATCGCTCTGATCAGCAGAAATGCTGTGTTGCTGTGAGTGTCGGTGCTCTGCAAGCATTCATAGGAACATGGCAGTGACAGGGGTCATCATCAGGGCTGCCATTCCAACCCATTGGCAGCATGTGATTAAGTCATGGGGCCGCCAATGGCGGTGGGAAACATCATGATCCTTACCTGGAGCGCGTTAGATCCTAGAGATTGACAGCGCAATCTATGCTATTAACAGGCGCAAGTGGATCTCCGATCCACCCCGCCTTTTAGCCACACATGTTCTGATCGGATCAGCACACATGTACAGGGATGATCTCAGGCTTGCTGCAGGAGCCCGCGGTAACCGGGAGGAGGCGACCTAGGACGTATATATACGTCATAGGTCGTGAAGGGGTTAAGTTGACAAGCAAAGGCAATTACTTCACATGACATCCTTAATTAGAATATAATTTTGTTGCAATCGAAACTTGATGGAAAATTCATGTCTTGGACAAGAGGTAAAATACAGCTTTCCATGTAGTATAGCATAATTTTATTTTTTTAAATTTTTCAAAGCTTTTGCATAATTAACTAGTTATTATCCAGCTTATTTACCCAATGATTTTTGTTTCTAAGAAGCCGCCAAGAAATAAGGTCACACCAACTCTAACTATTCCTGACGTCTTCTCCTTTGAAGGCAGCCAAGATAAAAGCACGAAGTGCAACATGAAATATTAGAAGAAAATCTTTGCCGAGACTCAGAAGATTAGAATAGACTGATGGTTGTAATGATAGACAAGCAATTCCAAAAATCATACAAATTCAGTGGAGATGTACACAAGGCAGAGGTCAAAACTAGAGATGAGCAAATGAATTAGAGTGGAATTGCAATTGCAATCCACTCAATTTTTACAAAATTCACACTTGCCAAAATGTGGATTTTTTTTTTTAATTCCTTTCCGTGTGCATTCAGGAATATGGCAACCGTTGGTCACCATTTTTCTGAATTGTAAAAGGTAATAAAAATTAAAAAATCCTCATACTCACCTCTCCTGCCGCTCTGCTCCACACTTATGTAGAACGCTAATGAGCCTCATTATACGTGGAAATCCGGGCTTTGCATGATAGGTGGTGATCTGAAAAAGCATTGAGGACTGGACAGGTGACGATGAGGAGTGCAGGGGATGTGCGAGTGGCAGGAATCTGAAAATGTGATGACGACTGGACGGGTGAGGAGCAGAGGGGATGGAGAGGTCAGCGGTAAGGTGAGTATAAGTATTCTTTTATTTCTAATATAGTACGTTGATTAAGTTCTGGGAACTGGAGAGACCTTAGAGCATAATAATGACCTTTGAATTTGCAGTGAAAAACTTCTTTGCAATTTGCAAGGAAAATTTACACAGGCTAATTTGAATTCTGCTTTATCCGCTCATTTATGGTCGGGAGACCAAGACAACTTTTATAAAAGTCTTTTAATGATGTGCCAAACATATAACATGTGAAAAAATTACATTGTGCGTATACAGTTCCATGTCCTGCCCATAACTATTATATACAACATTATAGCACTACTTATTTTTATTGGAAAGTGAGCTCAACTATAATCAATATCCAAATTGAAAAGGTTTTCTTACAGTATAAATAGAGCCGAAACGCATTATTTTATTATATACACATATATGTATTTTTTATTAAAATAATCTATCAAGACCAACCTTATCAAGGCTGGACATATTGGAAGCGCCACATGTGATACACTGCATCTTCCTTACAGTAAACAGGAATTCCCTTTCCACAGATTAACTTGTGATTTTGGTTAACTTAAATTCCATTACTTGGATTGGTATTATTTCATTGCATCATGCGTCTGTAGCTCTTTTATTTTTATGACAGTTATTGAGAATGGAAAGTTTCAAGGAAGCCGTAATGAGTCTGCTTAACCAGTGCGCCATACAGACTCCCTACTCGTGCAGAGGATATGCCCAAGTATGTTTGTGAACAATTTATTAAAAAATGGCAGTGGCTGTAAATTTAACCCCTTCACCCCCGGCCACTAAAACACCCTAATGACCGGGCCATTTTTTGCAATTCTGACCAGTGTCACTTTGACAGGTTATAACTCTGGGACGCTTCAACGGATCCTGGCGATTCTGAGATTGTTTTTTCGTGACATATTGTACTTCATGTCAGTGGTAAATTTAGGCCGATATTTTTTGCGTTTATTTGTGAAAATTTAGGAAATTTGGCGAAAATTTTGAAAATTTCGCAATTTTCAAATTTTGAAAATTTATGCCCATAAATCTGAGAAATATGTCACACAAAATAGTTACTAAATAACATTTCCCACTTGTCTACTTTACATCAGCGCAATTTTCGAAACAAATTTTTTTTTCGTTAGGAAGTTAGAAGGGGTCAAAGTTCATCAGCAATTTCTCATTTTTCCAACAAAATTTAGAAAATAATTTTTTTTAGGGACCACATCACATTTGAGGTGACTTAGAGAGCGAGGTGACAGAAAATACCCAAAAGTGACCCCATTCTAAAAACTGCACCCCTCACTCTGCTCAAAACCACATCCAAAAAGTTTATTAACCCTTTAGGTGCTTCACAGGAACCAAAGCAATGTGGAAGGAAAAAATGAAAATTTTACTTTTTAACACAAAAATGTTACTTTAGCCATAAAATTTTCATTTTCACAAGGGAGACAAGAGAAAGTGCACCCTACAATTTATTGTGCATTTTCTCCTGAGTACGCCGATACCCCATATGTGGTAAAAATCAATTGTTTGGGTGCACAGCGGAGCTCGGAAGGGAAGGAGCGCCATTTGAATTTTTGAACGCAAAATTAGCTGCACTCATTAGCGGACGCCATGTCGGGTTTGAAGACCCCCTGAGGTGCCTAAACAATGGAGCTCCCCCACAAGTGACCCCATTTTGGAAACTAGAGCCCTCAAATATTTTTTCTAGATGTTTGATGAGCACTTTGAACACCTGGGGGATTCACAGAAGTTTATAACGTTGAGCCGTGAAAAGAAAAAAAAAATTTTTTACCACAAAACTGTTGCTTCAACTAGGTAGCTTTTTTTTTCACAAGGGTATCGGGAAAAAATGCAACATAAAATGTATTGTCCATTTTCTCCTGAGTACGCAGATACTTCATATGTGGTGGAAATCAAATGTTTGGACACACGGCAGTGCTTGGAATGCAAGGAGCGCCATTTGAATTTTTGAACGCAAAATTAGCTGCACTAATTAGCGGACGCCATGTCGGGTTTGAAGACCCCCTGAGGTGCCTAAACAATGGAGCTCCCCCACAAGTGACCCCATTTTGGAAACTAGAGCCCTCAAATATTTTTTCTAGATGTTTGATGAGCACTTTGAACACCTGGGGGCTTCACAGAAGTTTATAACGTTGAGCCGTGAAAAGAAAAAAATTTTTTTTTACCACAAATCTGTTGCTTCAACTAGGTAGCTTTTTTTTTCACAAGGGTATTGGGAAAAAATGCAACATAAAATATATTGTCCATTTTCTCCTGAGTACGCAGATACCTCATATGTGGTGGAAATCAAATGTTTGGACACACGGCAGTGCTCGGAATGCAAGGAGCGCCATTTGAATTTTTGAACGCAAAATTAGCTGCACTAATTAGCGGACGCCATGTCGGGTATGAAGACCCCCTGAGGTGCCTAAACAATGGAGCTCCCCCACAAGTGACCCCATTTTGGAAACTAGAGCCCTCAAATATTTTTTCTAGATGTTTGATGAGCACTTTGAACACCTGGGGGCTTCACAGAAGTTTATAACGTTGAGCCGTGAAAAGAAAAACTTTTTTTTTTTACCACAAAACTGTTGCTTCAACTAGGTAGCTTTTTTTTCACAAGGGTATCGGGAAAAAATGCAACATAAAATGTATTGTCCATTTTCTCCTGAGTACGCAGATACCTCATATGTGGTGGAAATCAAATGTTTGGACACAAGGCAGTGCTCGGAAGGCAAGGAGCGCCATTTAAATGCAAAATTAGCTGCACTAATTAGCGGACGCCATGTCGGGTTTGAAGACCCCCTGAGGTGCCTAAACAATGGAGCTCCCCCACAAGTGACCCCATTTTGGAAACTAGAGCCCTCAAATATTTTTTCTAGATGTTTGATGAGCACTTTGAACACCTGGGGGCTTCACAGAAGTTTATAACGTTGAGCCGTGAAAAGAAAAATTTTTTTTTTTACCACAAAACTGTTGCTTCAACTAGGTAGCTTTTTTTTCACAAGGGTATTGGGAAAAAATGCAACATAAAATGTATTGTCCATTTTCTCCTGAGTACGCAGATACCTCATATGTGGTGGAAATCAAATGTTTGGACACACGGCAGTGCTCGGAAGGCAAGGAGCGCCATTTAAATGCAAAATTAGCTGCACTCATTAGCGGACGCCATGTCAGGTTTGAAGACCCCCTGAGGTGCCTAAACAATGGAGCTCCCCCACAAGTGACCCCATTTTGGAAACTAGAGCCCTCAAATAATTTTTCTAGATGTTTGGTGAGCACTTTGAACACCTGGGGGCTTCACAGAAGTTTATAGCGTTGAGCCGTGAAAAGAAAAAAAATATTTTTTTACCACAAAACGGTTGCTTCAATTAGGTAGCTTTTTTTTTCACAAGGGTAACAGGAAAAAATGCACCATAAAATGTATTGTGCATTTTCTCCTGAGTACGCAGATACATCATATGTGGTGGAAAGTAATTGTTTGGGCGCATGGCGGGGCTCAGAAGAGAAGGAGCGCCATTTGACAGCAAAATTGGTTGGAATCATTAGCGGACGCCATGTCACGTTTGGAGACCCCCTATGGTGCCTAAACAGTGGAGCTCCCCCACAAGTGACACCATTTTGGAAACTAGAGCCCTCAAATAATTTTTCTAGATGTTTGGTGAGCACTTTGAACACCTGGGGGCTTCACAGAAGTTTATAGCGTTGAGCCGTGAAAAGAAAAAAATTTTTTTTACCACAAAACGGTTGCTTCAACTAGGTAGCTTTTTTCTTCACAAGGCTATCAGGAAAAAATGCACCATAAAACGTATTGTGCATTTTCTCCTGAGTACGCAGATACCTCATATGTGGTGGAAAGTAATTGTTTGGGCGCATGGCGGGGCTCAGAAGAGAAGGAGCGCCATTTGACTTTTCAAACGCACAGACGCAGTGCACTGATCGGCCGCTGCAGGATGCACGGTCGGATGCGATAAAAAAAGCGTCTGGGATACGTAAAAAAAAAAGTCACGCCAAAAATTGACCATGGATGCAGATATGTTATGTGCATCCCTGATCAGCGCTCGGCGGGACGCACAGACGGATGCCATACAAAAATTGACGCGAATACGGAAAAAAGTCACGCCAAAAATTGAGCAGGGATGCCGATCCGTTATCTGCATCCCTGATCAGCGCTCGGCGGGACGCACGGACGGATGCGATACAAAAAGCGTCGCGAATACGGAAAAAAGTCACGCCAAAAATTGAGCAGGGATGCCGATCCGTTATCTGCATCCCTGATCAGCGCTCGGCGAGACGCACGGTCGGACGCGATACAAAAAGCGTCGCGAATACGGAAAAAAGTCACGCCAAAAATTGAGCAGGGATGCCGATCCGTTATCTGCATCCCTGATCAGCGCTCGGCGGGACGCACGGACGAACGCGATACAAAAAGCGTCGCGAATACGGAAAAAAGTCATGCCAAAAACTGACCACGGATGCAGATCCGTTATCTGCATCACTGATCAGCGCTTGGCGGGACGCACGGACAGATGAAGTGTAAAAATGGACAGGATACAAGAAAAAAAAAAAAAAAAAAGTTATACTCACAGTACCAAGAGGATCACTGACCAGAAGAGTTGCAGAGGAACAAGAAGGCAGTGAGATAGACAGCTTTACACCAGCAGCAGGCAGGACGTTGGACAGATCAGCAGAAGGACCCAGCGATGGAGGCAGATGTGATCGGGCCAGTGAAGACCTCGGACGACCCGTGAAGGCAGGTAAGAGGACGTCGGGGGGGGCAGGGGGGGATGGGGAGAGGGGGGGGCAGATGGGGGGGTTAGAGGGAGAGCAGAGGGGGCGGAGAAGCAAAGGCAGAAGGAAGGAACCTTGGAAGCAGAATAGAGATGACAGAGGAGGCAGGCAGATCGCGTGGGAAGCAGATCGGGATGCCGGGGGGCAGATCGGGGCGTAGGGGGGCAGATCTGGGGGGGCACGGGCAGGGGCCTTCACGGGAGCGCGCAGGGGCCTTCACGGGAGCGCGCAGGGGCCATCGCCGGAGCGCAATACTTACCTTTGGAGCTGGCGCGGTGACAGCAGAGGCGGCGTCTGCGGCGGCAGCAGCGGTGGCGTGGTACCAAAAGTACCAGCCACTCCACGCTGCAGCCATGTTGGGGGAGGGTCCCCAGAGCAGTACAGGCCTGGGGAGGGCGGCCACCGGCAGATCAGACCGCCCCACTGCACACTGATTGGAGCGATTGCGCGTCATAGCACGATCGCTCCAATCAGTGCTGCAGGGGCTGGGGGCGGCATGTTTGAGGTCCACCTATGATATGCTGCAGCAGCTGCGGCATCTCATAGCTGGATCTCACAGGATCGCACTAATTCGGGCATTATTTTTGCCGAAATTAGTGCGATCGATGTGGTTGGCGGTTCAGATTTGAACAGCCAATCACATCGATCGTCGATAGGAGGTGGCGATGCCACCCCCCCTGGGGTCAAGCAAAGGTCCCCTGCTGTAAGAAACAGCAGGGGACATCATTTGAAAGCCGTTGCTATGGCCACGGCAATCAAATGAAGTTTAGGCAGTAAAATTACGTCCCTGGTCGTTAAGTCACGTTAAAATAGGACGTAATTTTACTGCCCGCGGTCGTGAAGGGGTTAATAGAACTTACACAGACCTTACTAAATTTCTGGGATGGTTCGAGTCGAGGAGCACAAGTTGACCTAACATTCATGTCTAACATTGGCAGGTGAGAGCCACCACTGAGTTGGCGTCTTTGTTAGGTATCACCATGCGCACTTTTCCTACTTTAATTAGCCTGGCATGCACAACTATTGGAAAGCGGGTGACAAATGTCACATGAGCAGTGCCTCCTGGTGTGGAAGTGGGAGGCGATGCATAATAGAAATATCAAAGGCATTATGGAAGGCATGGTGGCTCAGTGGTTAGCACTGCAGTCTGACATCACTGGGGTCCTGGGTTCAAATCCCATCAAGGACAACATCTGTAAGGAGATTGTATGTTTTCCCCATGTTTGGGTGGGTTTCCTCTTGTTTCCTCCATACTCCAAAGACATACCATTAAGGGATTTGGATTGTGAACCCCAGATAGTGGACAGTGATGACCACATATGTAATGTGCAGTGGAATTAATAGCGCTATATAAGTCGTTAAAATAAATAAATAAATCTTCATTAGGCTTTTAAAAAAACATATATATTCTTCTACATTCTTTGAGATTTTCGCATGAAAAGTTCCATCAGCAATGCTTTCTGCTTTTACTCCTGACAGAAGAGTGTTACTGTAGTGTCAGAGGACATAATTGTAACAAAAAAATTCTTAGTTAAGGCATTAAAAAATAAACTTGCTGCTTATTGCAATTGTCTGCCTAGATTCCCTTGAAAAACATTGAACTAACAGGGTAAATGGGGATGAAGTGTTGTCACTGGGTGGGATAGCAAGGGCAGGGTGTAGCAGGGGGCAGGGGAAGACCAGGAAGGGGGCAGGGAAAGAACAGGGAGGGGTTATGGGGTGCTGGGGAAGGGCAGGGCGAGGTGTAGGGGAAGGTCAGTGAGGGGGAAGCAGGTAACGGGGTGCAGGAGAAGGTCAGGGAGGGGGCAGCAGGTGGCAGGGTACAGGGGAAAGGCCGGGAGGGGGCAAAGAGGGCAGAGTATGGCGGGATGCAAGCGAAGAGCAGGATGGGTGCAGATGAAGAACAAGGAGGGGGGCTGGGGGTAGTAGCTTGCAGGTGAAGGGCAGGGTGGGGTGCAGGGGAAGAGCATGGAGGGGTAGGTGGTGGTGAAGTGCAGGGAAAGGGCAGAAAGGGGACGGGAGAGGCAGTGTGAAGGGGAAGGACAGGGAGGGAGTAGAGGTTGGAGGGGCAGGGAATGGCAAAGAGGGGGCAGGGGGTGGTGGATGGTAGGTGAAGGGCAGGAAGGAAGTAAGGGGTGAAGGGGTGCAGGTGTGGTTCACCTGTGGCTTCAGGCGCCACAGGGTACTGTGCCTCAACCGGGGTGCAGTATTCATCTTGGATATGGAGGAGGTCATCACCGGTAAATCACCACCAACACAATCACCCAACACATAGCACGAGAGATCTCCACTTGGACTGGGCTAGGGTAGCTGCTGGGGTGGCCATCATGAGGTATGGGACCTCTTGCCCACTAGTTCAGCATCCCGGGAGGTGGGCACCAAGAGGTGAGGAGTTAGCGCCAGGCAACATCTGCGTAAGGTCGGACTCGGACAGACAAGCAAGCAAAGACAAGGTTATCAAAGGGCCCGTGGTCTAGAGCTGGAGGCTTGACCCGGGTTGTTAGGAAGAAGGGGGATCCTAGGGTTTGCACGGAGTGCAGCAGGCACCCGTGATCTGTTCCACGGCCCAGGAGTTGGGTTGGAGGGAAACCTTCGAAAGGAGATGTACAGAAGGAAACACCGGCCTTGACCTCCGAAGTATTCGGGATCGGCTGAGACCCATCACAGAGGGACACAGCACTCCAAGGGTAGAGTGACTTCAGTGAGTAAAAAGAACTTGAACTGCACCCTACGTGTCGTCCCATCATTACCGGCGCCCTCACCATCACGCCCCTGTGCCATAGGCGACTACTACTCCCAGCCTGTGGAGAGCTGTTCCATCTGAGCTGCGTTATCATCCGCCCCAGAGAAGACTTCCCGCAGTGGCGGCTAATACTGGCCTAACACCACAGGTGGCATCACGAATAACTACTCCCATCATCCCCATCCCCATCTTTATTGACACTGCCGGGGTCACGGAACTGGGCTTGGCCACCGCAGCATCCCAGAAGGTGAACCGCAGCCCACTAATGGGTAACATCAGACCCTGTGGGCGCGTCACAGGAAAAGGGCAGGGAGTAGGAAGTAGAAGGGTGCAGGGGAAGGGTGTGGTGGGGTCTAGGGGAAGGTCAGGGAGGGGGAAGCAGGTGGCATGGTACAGGGGAAAGGCAGGGAGGGGGCAAAGAGGGCAGAGTATGGCAGGGTGCAAAGGAAGGGCAGGATGGGTGCAGATAAAGAGCAAGGGGGGGCTGGGAGTAGTAGCTTGTAGGTGAAGGGCAGGGCGGGGTGCAGGGAAAGAGCAAGGAGGGGCAGGGGGTGGTGAAGTGCAGCAAAAGGACATGAAGGGGACAGGAGAGGTGGTGTGCAGGGGAAGGGCATGGAGGGAGTAGGGGTTAGAGAGGCAGGGAACGAAAGGGAGGGGTCAGGGGGTGGTGGAGGGTAGGTGAAGGAAAGGAAGGAAGTAGGGGGTGGAGGGGTGCAGGAGAAAGGCAGGGAGAGAGTAGGAGGTAGAAAGGTGCAGGTGAAGGGTGTGGTGGGGTGTAAGGGAAGGGCAGGGAGGGAGTAGGAGGTGGAGGGGTGCATGAGAAGGGCAAGGCTGTGTGCAGGAGAAGTGCATTCAGTGGGCAGGCAAGGAAGATTTAGGAGACCTCTGACAAATGGACTACTTTATGGGTTTATTGGTAGTTTTTTCCTAAAGAATGTTTCTTTCTGTGAGCATTTATTTAGACAAACACAGAACTGACCCACAAATTAATCACATTTTACAGTAGCCAAACATTTGAAATAAGATTGACAATCATTTTGAGAACAGTTCTACTAAAATATCTTTAGAATCTACCATATCTGTCACAATGAGATTCATGTGAAATAGAAAAAGTCTTCTAGATAAGTCGCAGAGTATTTGGCAATTTAGCTGGAGCAGTAATTTGCCGTCTGTAAGAGTAAACAGATCTGCGGAGTGAGAGTGCAGCTTTAAGCGTGTCCTGCGCCTGTTCTGAAATCCAGACGCGTCCCCATGCCTGCCATTCCTGCACTTATCTTGTTTATTGATGGTGACATCAGGGTCAGTTTGGTTGCAGCCATTTCTGCTAGGTTTACAGAACAACTCAGGAAGCAGATAGTTGATCATGATGTGATTATTTCAGATTTGCATAGCACTAATTTGCCGGTGATTCATAGCCGGCCTCGGCTTCAATTCAAGAAGTCTCTTTTATACGGTTTCTTGAACCAGCACTTCATATTTTAAGGGATGTGAAATGTTTTTGGCATTGTTGTACGCGATAATCATCAAGCAATTCACTCGAAGCTTCCTAAAAACAGCATTCGCTCTGGGGTTTTCTCTTTTGCATTTCCATTCAATAATGCTGTTTTCTTGATAATTGAGTTGGATGATTGCCATCGGGGTGACGTGATGCACCCACATAGACAAAAGTGTCGCCTGGGGTGGTTTCACACTAAGCGGTTTTTGTATTTTTTAAAGTCTCATTTATCATCAGGCGTCGGAAAGAAAAAAATGTCTTTTTGTTACTTATCTGCATGTATTTGGAACTAAAAACACTTGATAAATTGTGTTTCCTTACATGTTTTGCACAGTTTGGCTCTTACAGATGAAGAGGGGAGTCAGGTGATGGCCGGCCGAGCTTCTCCTTACTTTCTTAAATGTGTATGTCGGTATTGTGCTTCCTTGGGGTATGCGGCACATTCGTTGGTGCCTCCATTTTGTTTGCTGCTTCTCATTGTTGACGTGGAAGGCGACACAATTGACACATCAGTCCTTTGTACAACAATTCAGGAATCACTTTATTAAAGTACCACTCGTGCTGTGTCTGCTCTCAATCGGGAGGAAACGTCCCTGCCTGGACGGCACTCGCCCTGAGAACTTTCCTTCAGTTGCTGAGTCCACACTGTGTTCTTTCCCCTGGTACCTTTCCCTGTGGCTGCTGTACCTCACTCAGGCACTCGGACGACTTAGCTGCTCCTGACCAGTTCAGGGTTGCGCCGGCGGTCTTTTTACCCTGACATCCCACCGGCCTCAGGACAGCATACAGCCCGTCTGCAGGGTGAGGTCTTGGCCCTTGGGATGATTCCTCCCTTCCTGGACAGACCCTAGCTCTGGGCCCTATCCAAACACTTCAGCTCCTACCGCTTCACTCTCTACAAAACTTCCCTGTGTACCTAAACCTCCTCTGCTCTCTCCTCCCACTTTGTCTCCATCTCACTGGTAACCCCTTTGCTACTTGTCTGTGTCCAACTGCTCCTGTTCTATCCTAATAACTAACTACCACTGACTCCCCACACCTGCACACTTGGTCCCTAGTTCACTACACTAAAACATCCTATCTTATAACTACTATATCTATCTTACCCTAGATCTACCGTGCTCCTGACACATGCACACGTCTCCCGCCTGACACTGCATTATACACATTATTTACAGTACTCTACAACATGCATATAATCAAATACATTTCTTACCACCAAACATATAATACTTGCAGCCCCTAGGTGAAACCAAACGCCACGCCTGTTTGGCTCTGCTACATCCTATATACAATACAATATTATATACATCTATAATGCAATACCTCTTTTACATTGCAGTGGGTGCTATTTGCCCCCCTCCTACACATGTACTCTATTACCTTGCACCCACAACCTTGTTGTAATCAGCTGATAGGAGCTCAGAAAAGACAGATAAAATAGTCACAAACTCCCCCCCCATCAGACTATCATAGCAAGCTGACTGACAGATTACAAGTTAACTCATTCTGCAATAAACATTGCAACACAGAGAATAAAAAGAGAAACAGTGCAACATTTTTAATGAAACCCAAATGCAAAATACTTTTAAGCTCCAATTACATGCATTTAAGCAAGAAAATAAAATTGTCTTCAAAGATTAACAACCTCTTAAATTTTGAACAGAGCTAATCCCAGGATTGGCGTAATTCACCTCTTATCAAATCTTGAACTAGCCGGAATATGGGTAAGAGAACTATGCAGTATCTTCCCCTCTTCTCCACCAATATCCTGATACAGCGAGGACTGATTGGGCACCATTTTGCCATTCTCGCAGGATACAGATTGCAATCTTCACTGTATTTTCCTCACTGTCTCTATGCAATTAATATCATGGGTATCTCGCGCTGAGTGCCTTTCTGTAAGAAATATTACTGCTTCAAATCTTGTTTTCATTCCAGCCATAGGGGAGTTTTACATTGAAATAATCTCTTTACAGATAATACATAGACCCTCTACAACTATTACACTACTTAGGAAGAAAATATATCTTAGAATAAGAATTGTTAAATATTTATATCATACCCAGAATTGCTAATTTTCCAGTTAAGAAGACAGGACATAAATAATGTGCATACCAAGAATAAATAAGTTTAAACACTGCAGAAGACACATGGCACACATACTATGAACACTATTTTCGACCAATGGCACATGCCCATAATATTTTTAAACAAATAGGACTAAATTCCTCAAGACTGACATTGCTATCCTTAAAGGGGTTGTCCAGGACTTTAACATTGATGACCTATTGCTAGGATAGGTCATCAATGTCTAATCAATAGAGGTGTGACACCCAGCATCGCCACCGATCAGCCGTTCCTGTGAGCCAGAACTACTCAACCCCACCAATCAGCCGTTCCTGCCAGCCGGAACTACTCACCCCCACCGATCAGCCATTCCTGCGAGCTGAAACTACTCACCCCCACCGATCAGCCGTTCCTGCGAGCCAGAACTACTCACCCCCACCAATCAGCCGTTCCTGCGAGCCAGAACTACTCACCCCCACCAATCAGCCGTTCCTGCCAGCCGGAACTACTCACCCCCACTGACCAGCCGTTCCTGCGAGCCAGAACTACTCACCCCCACCAATCAGCCGTTCCTGCCAGCCGGAACTACTCACCCCCACCAATCAGCCGTTCCTGCCAGCTGGAACTACTCACCCCCACTGATCAGCCGTTCCTGCGAGCCGGAGCTACTCACCCCCACCAATCAGCCGTTCCTGCGAGCCAGAACTACTCACCCCCACCGATCAGTCGTTCCTGCCAGCCGGAACTACTCACCCCCACCAATCAGCCGTTCCTGCCAGCCAGAACTACTCATCCCCACCAATTACCTATTCCTGCCAGTCGGAACTACTCACCCCTACCAATCAGCCTTTCTGCCAGCTGGAACTGCCCATCTGCGGAGCTGCACAGCACAGCTCCATCAATCCATAAACTTATAGCTGAGTACTGCATTTTTGCCCTCTATGTTAGTCAATAGGGAACAGATTGGCAGCAATTTTGAACATCTTAATGCAAACTTGTTAAAGGTTTTTACAGGATTTTAACATTGGCTCCTTATCTATAGGAAAGGTCATCAATGTCTGATCAATGGGTGAGTGACACCCGACACCCCCACCGATCAGCCATTCCTGCCAGGCATAACTACTCAGTTGCTTAGCTGCACAGCACAGCTGGTGACCATAGTTGAGTGCTGCATATCTGCCCCCTATATTAATCAGTAGGGGGCAGCTGTGCAGTACAGCAGTACTATTCCGTTGATGGAGCTGTGCAGTGCAGCTCTGCAGCTGAGTTATTCCGGACGGCGGCGGCATTGGGAACAGCTGATCGACAGGGGTGTCGGGTGTCGATGAGACATTGATGACCTATCAAATAATGTGGTCATCAACGTTAAAGTCCTGAAAAAAATCTATGACAACAAATTTGCGCTATTAAGATTCACAAAATTAAGAATTGTGCTTTTTAATGAATTTGATGCTCCTGCTTCCTTCTGCAGAAGTATATTTCTGTTGTAATTCTACTCTTTCGGAATAGGTTATGATGAGTTTGTTGGTAGCGCTTGAAGACACCTACTTCCTAAAGAGTTGCCAAAGAATTTGCAAAAAAAATGTTGCTAAAATTGCCATATTTAGTACAATGATGCACAAAAAATATGTGACATTTCAAACTGTTTTATGCAAGAATCGATGAATCGGGGGTCCAGTGCTGTTGTACAATTACCATATGTATAGCGTTGTAGTATAGTTTTGTCAGGGGCTCACTTCCCTCTTCTTAATGAAACATAGGTGGAGTCAAAATGAATAGGAAGGGATGGCTGTGACTGTGAAGGGATGGCTGTGACCTAAATGGGCGTTTGTCCAATGCCTGTTAAACAAGTCCAGGCACCTAAAAAGGCATGGGTGAGATTAGTTCAGGGGCAGACATATCATTGGTGCAACCTGTACAGCTGCACAGGGGCTCAAGAGGCAGGGGGGCCAACTTCTATCTCCAAACCAGGTGGAGTTGTACATTTTGATGAGTTATTGAACTGAAAAGGCCCCACTTACTGTTCTTGCACAGGGGCCCTTTTCTGTCTGTGTCAGCCAGTGGATTAGCTGGTATAACACCAGTATTTCATTCAGAAAGCACCGATGATGAGGTTTGAGAATACACAACAATCTTTTCCTTCGTCTAAACTGTGCTAGACCGCTCCACATTGGCCGCAAGCTTGCACAGTACAAATGACGTAGCGTCTGTTGACACATTCATTTTCTGGTGTATGATAACTAGTGTTGAGCGAGTAGTTAACTATTTGTGCTCACTATTCTGTTAGCGAGTACTGTATGCTTCTCGCATATTCGTTACGAGTAGCGGGCACAATGTAAGTAAATGGGAAATACTCGCTAAGCCATAAGCCATAACCCGTAAGCCATACCTTTCGTGTGAGTAGTGAATAGTACAGATTTCGGGTTACTCGCTACTTATCGAGTATTTCCCATTAACTTACTTTGTGCCCGCTACTCGTAATGAATATGCAAGTAGCGGACAGTAATTGCTAACAGCTTAGCAAGTACAAATAGTCAACTACTCGCTCAACACTAATGATGACCACTCTGAGCAAATACTCATGCCAGTGCAGGAGGAGTCAGTATGGTAGGGATGGAGATATCTTAGCGCTGTCTCAGATAATGTGCTACTCCCTATGTATGTTGGATACACTGACTTTTAAAAGCTTCCAAACTCTCCGGCATTTGTTGCTAAGACTATTCCTATGAATGATTCTGCTGACGTATCTTTGCAGAAAAGTTGGAATAATTTGCTTTGTTGTTTCTTGTAAGTGCTTTTTTATTTTACTATACTGTTTACATGTTCTGTAACCCAATGGCCTTCACTGTCGTTTTAACCATTCGAAAGCTTTTTATTTTCTTTTTTATATTTTTCAAATTCCTCCAATGTCCTTGATTCTTATATTTTTACAGAAAATAAAGCCTGCTATATTCAAGTTATTTAAGTCATTTGTTGTTACAGACTATCCAGGCAATCATGGAGCAGTATAAATTCTCTTCTGCCTAGACGGAGTGCTTGCCTTGCCTCAAAGGTGTTCTGTCTACGGAGTAAACCTATTTCTTTCATTATTCTAAATCCCAAAATGTGCACTTTACCAGCTTTAGTTTTCAAATGTCCTGATGGCTTAAATTGAACAGAAATTTCAGGCTAGACTAAGAAAATACATTGAGAATACATCCCGGGAACACAACTGGTAGCAGCGCTGTGATCTGCATCGCATTGTTTTTTTGGCAGCCAGAAGAACACAAGTTCCAGAAGGCCACCACAACAATAAAACAGCAGGACTGGGCTTATTTGTTTCCATTTATTAGTTTTTACTGTTACCACAAGTCAGAGGGAATTGTGGTGGGTAATTTACTAAGCCCCCCCACCCCCCTCTATTCTTCTCTGGGAAATATTATCTCGTCTCTGGCTTCCACAGTTGTTTACTTTGTATATCAATCAAAGATAAAATGCCATAGGCATGAATGACTGAGTTAAGGGCTTGGGATATTCAGCACTACACCATGGAATCTCTGAACTTAGCCTCTCCATCCATCATAAAACTCTTTTAGGCTGTGATATCCATGGCAGTCATAAAACTGTCTAGATAATGAATAGACGAGGATAACACGCTGGATAAAATATGCCATCTTTTGCTCCCTGCTGCTTTCCGTCCAGTCACCTGTTTGTTGGCTACCTCTGCAGCTGCCAGACTATCTATGCAAACTGATTACTAGACAAATAGTGTGAGGGTCATTATTGGAAGACTGTGGGTTTTTTTTTCTCTTTTCACTCACTACTGTATCTGGAAGGCTGATGGTACACGGTGACGCCAAATGCCTTGATAAGGAGTATCATTGGTGGTGTAGAATGGCACAATAGATGGATAACTTGGCTGTTTATACTGTAGCAGGATTAGCCAGTTCAGTTAACTACAATCATACCAATACCATTAAGTGTACTTATGTCACAATGTTTCTGCACATGGCACACCAGGTCTGAACGGACACCCGCCAAGCAGCATAACAGAGGGAACACCAGACCGGAAGACCCTGGTGCTAGGGAAACAGGAATGGGGTAATCTCCTAATACTCACATGAGTCTGATCCCTGCACTCCCTAACGTCCCTAGAATGGTCCTTCCTGCCATACGCTGATAACGTGCCTAGGCCCTCATTGGCCCTGAACTCACCCTGACTACTGAATGCCAGCGAGATGCTAGTCTCACCACTGCAATAAGACAACACGAGGTATGAAAGACAAACAGGTGGGGAAAGACACAACAAATCACACTCCAGCAGGAACTTCTCAGCTGCAACTCAAAACAACACCTCAGCTTTCTCTAGAGACTGGCACCTAACTGTTACAAGTGGGCAGCATTGGTATGAGCTATAGCTGGCACAAGAAGGAGTGAAGATTGGATACTTATAGCAGAAGGGAATTGCTGCAGCTGAGATTACAATTACCTGTTAGATCACTGCAGGATAGAAATTGACCTTAACCCCTTCAGTACCGAAAGTTATTAAATGCACTCCAGCTCAAGGTAAATGATGAGCGGGCACTAAAGCAGATCTGCAATCAACAACACACTGTGACTTTCTGATCCCAGATTCCCCATAGATCACATCAGGCTGTGCCAACTTGTTAAACTCTCTAAACCTTAGATTGCTGTAGACAGAATTAACATTCTTCCCTTGATACCCATGCATGCTTGACTCAGTTGAGCTTACATGAGTTTTCACATGCATGTGCAATAAGCTGCTGCCAGATACCTCTGCCGGCAGCTTAACTCAAGGGTTAACAAATTTGGGGGTTGAAATTTAAAATGCCTGAAATTTCTCAATATATGCTATTTTAGGGGAGAGCCACGTAGTCTTCGAACATATTAGATGGTCAGGCGATCATGCTAAAACTGGCCGGTTTGGCCAATTTAATCCAATGTGAATTGACACATTAAAAATCTATTGTCTATTTTCAGCTATATTAATATGTTCAGTAGCTGATTTAGATAGTTTGAAAGTCATACAAATCAAACACACTTCATAATAATGATCCTATTTTACAAGAATTCATTTGAGCTAAATCTTAGGGGTACTTTGCACGTTGCAACATCGCTAGCATCGTCTAGCGATGCCGAGCGCGATAGTTATTGCCCCCGTCGCACATGCGATATCTTGTGATATCAGCTGTAGCGAACATTATCGCTACGGCAGCTTCACACGCACTTACCTGCCCTGCGACGTCGCTCTGGCCGGCGACCCGCCTCCTTCCTAAGAGGGCGGGTCATGCGGCGTCACAGCGACGTCACACGGCAGTCGGCCAATAGAAGTGGAGGGGCGGAGATGAGCGAGACGTAAACATCCCGCCCACTTCCTTCCTTCCGTATAGCCAGTGAGGCAGGTAAGGAGATGTTCCTCGCTCCTGCGGCTTCACACACAGCGATGTGTGCTGCCGCAGGAACGAGGAACAACATCGTATCTCCTATTGGTGCGACATTATGAAAATGACCGACACTACACAGATCACCAATTTTCGACGCTATTGCGATCGTTTATCGGCGCATCTAGGCTTTACACGTTGTGACGTTGTTACCGGCGCCGGATGTGCGTCACTTTTGATATGACCCCGACGATATCGCAGTAGCGATGTCACAGCGTGCAAAGTACCCCTTAGAACTGACCTTCCAAAAGTTTTGTCAAAGTCAATAATTTTTTACTCTTACCAAGTGTTCTGGTAAAGAGCAATAAACGTATGGAATCCCTTATCAATGTTGAAGGGTTGTTGATTCATTAAAAGGATTTTTCCATTAAATCAAGCAATTAATGAATCCAAAATTGTTTGATTATGCCCATAAAGGTGTAGTACGTAGCCGAGCCCCAGTAACGTTATTAATAGTATTGTCTTGTATTTTATGTTTGTGGGATAAAGCATTGTGAATATATGTATAAATTATATCTAGTAGTTAGACAGATTTTACATGAAGTAGAATTTAGAATGTGTTTTGTGACAAAAAATGTTGCCACCTAGGGGACATCTTAGGTAATAAAAATGCAGGACACAATGTAGTAAGGGTGTAGTTATGATTTTAGATAAGATAGGGTTCACGGCATTAATAGTAGGGGAAAAGAGTATCAAAAATTGTCCATCTTGGGGTCGAGTGGTAGAGTCGGTTCAAACATGAGAGGATATGGGCCTAGATGTGAAGGCCAGTCCCAGAACCCAAAGCCACATCTACAGGTCTGAAGACGACGGGCTTAGTCAAGCCACATGGGGATGGAACGGAGAAGAAATGGGAAGAGGGACAAGGAGACGATCCTGGAGTACGAAGGACTATTTCAGAATGGTGAGGGAAACTGACAGAGAATACCAGAGGACAATGGCCGCTGTACCCATACTGGTAGGCTTAGGTGAAGGGAGAAAGGGTATTCCCTCAGCTAGGGTGAAAGGATGCCAGTTACCATGTATGTCATGAAGGTGTTAAGAACACGTAAAATGAGTAGGGATAAGATAACCCTGGTGTAGCGTGGTTTCTTTACAGCAGTCTCTGAATCAGACCGCGGGAAGGTGAATGGAGCCCCAGGAAAAGCAAGTGAGTCCCAAGCACCCCATATAGAGTCATATCCACACAAAGGGATCTCTAAGCATAGGAACGCAATGACCGAGCAGCCCAAAGCTGCTTTCCTATAAAGGCATATATTTAAATAAATATATATATATATAAAACATAAATATTTAGTAAATATCTGTTTTGTCTCAAGGCTATTCATCCTGACTGCCCCCATACACTAGGCAAGATCAGATTTGGCTAAGCATATACAGTATGTGTTTTAATGGGAATAAAGACCCATTCACACTGGCCAATAATCTGTCAGATTCTAATGTTAACGCCTCATCGTTCACAATTTATTTGTAATGTAAATGGGTTGAGCAACTGAACAATGTGCTGAAAAACACTTGTTCATCACGTATGAAATCGTTTAGGCAAGCAAAAACATTTCATTCAATTTTCTACAATTTTCTAAAATTCTTTAATACAAATGAAGATTATTCGATCATTCAACAATTTGACCGACAAAAAGGGGAGGGGAAATTGAAGCCTTAAATACAGTTGACCGTCTTCCAAGTCAGTTCAGCAGCAGTTGGAGCATTTGTACAAGTGCATTATCGCAGATGGAGCAAGTAAATAGCCGTAATTAACAAAAAATAAATACATAAGCTGTGTTAATTAGAATAAATATTCTTTTTACAGTATCAATGGAACGTTTGTACTATATTTTATGAATCCACAGATTAGAAACAATTAGTGTTGCTTAGGCCACGAGGACACATTCAGTATTTGGTGAGCTTTTACCTCAGTATTCGTAGGGCAAAACCAGGAGTGGGGAAAAATTTCAGAACTGGTGCCCATGTTTCTATTATATTTTTCTTCTGATTTTGGTTTGCAAATGCTGATCTCAAATACTGACTAAATACTGAACATGTGAACATGACCTTTTGGGATTTGAACACACTTGCACTTCAGATTATCTGTTTTTAGGAATACAGTGCACAATGCTTAATGTTACAAAGTGACAATCGCTATTCAACCATTTCATTCCCAATTCTCGCACTGTATATACTCTTGTCATTAATTGTTTGCCATGAGTTAAGATCACAACATTCATTATTTTAATAATTATCTACTCATGAAAACAAACCCTAAAGGGGCATGTACCCTGCAAGATAATCGTGAATTATCTCATACTCATTTCGTGATTATCGTTCAGTGTAAACAGGCTGTCTATCAATCGATGAATGAACAAAAAGCTATTTCATTGGGTGAAATAATCTTTTATGCAGCATAAAAGATCATCGTTTTTGGCGTTGCATCTTTCTGCGTAAACAGGAGTCGCGCTGCTGAAAACAATGGCAGCTTATGTGCACTGGGTGATCTAATATAGAACCCTAAGTGCACATCATTTGCAAAGGACTGCCTATATAACCAGCAATTCAAACCTCCGCAGATCAGTAAATGTTTACCGTTCCATTGACTGATCCTTGCAAATGGAACCTAATGGTACCGTCACACTAAGTGACGCTCCAGCGATCCCACCTGGCAGCGATCGCTGGAGCGTCGCTACATGGTCGCTGGTGAGCTGTCAAACAGGCAGATGTCCACAGCGATCAGAGATCAGCCACCAGTGACCTGTGTAACGACGCTGTGCTTGGTAACCATAGTACACATCGGGTTGCTAAGCAAAGCGTTTTGCTTATAGTTACCCGATGCGTACCTTGGCTACGTGTGCAGGGAGCAGGGAGCCGGCTTCTAGAAGCTGCGGACGCTGGTAACCAAGGTAAATATCGGGTAACCAAGCAAAGCCTTTGCTTAGTTACCCGATGTGTACCTTGGTTACCAGCGTCCGCATAAGCTGGTTCCCTGCTCCCTGCACATTTACATCGCTGCTCTCTCGCTGTCAAACACAGCGATGTGTGCTTCACAGCGGGAAAGCAACGACCAAAAAATGGTCCAGGACATTCTGCAACAACCAGCGACCTCACAGCAGGGGCCAGGTCGTTGCTGGGTGTTACACACAGTGACATCGCTAGCAAGATCGCTGTTGCATCACAAAAACTGTGACTCAGCAGCGATGTCGCTAGCGATGTCGCTCAGTGAGACATGGCCTTAATAGTGCAAGCTACTTCCAGAACTTCTTATCTCTCCTAAAAACAAAAGCATAAGGCATTGAAAGTCAATATGCCTGATCCTTCAATGCCTATGCCTTTCCTTCAACATCCTCTGTAATCAATAGGGGGCCCGTAGGCACATAAAATAATTGGCATCTTTGGGGTTTGCCAACTTTAATGTCTGGGCCCTTTTTGACAAGCTGGTCATCCACATATAGCCAATGCTGAGCAATATATTGCAGTAAAAGGTTCTTTACTAGGGTTCTCATCACTATGAGATTATTGGGGATCTGACATCTGGCACCCTTACTGATCAGCTGAGAGCTGCTACAGAATTGGACAGATATTAGAAATTTAAGTGGAAAACATGAATTGGACATAAACAGCAATACACAGTTCTGGCAATATATGAGGCTGCTGCTCTTCGCACCACATCAGTGATATCCGGCCTTTGCTGGAGCAGTAATCAGCTGATCAGTCATCAACAACATGGATAGATTATATCAATTGTAAAGTTCTGGACAACTTCTTTAAGGTGACATAGCTAACCCAACTAGGGATGAGCAAACTTGAACTGTGAACCTTGTGTCTGGTGCTCACTTCTGAACACATACTTCTCACTCAAGATTGAGTTCAGAATTCAGATGCTTTTCAGATGCTGCAAAAAGTTTGTTGAAAAGCTGCAGTGCAGCCAATCAGCAAAGTTTCGGCTGTGAGCCCTTCTGAAGCCATCACAACCATGCCAAGTTTTGGCATGGCTGTGATTGGCCGGTGCACCATGTGATCCGGCCTGTATAACCACCGGATCATGGGTGGCGCCACCATTGTCTTCTGACTAGCTTAGGTACAGGACGCGGCTCAAGTGAGGGGCAGTGTTAGGCTACTTTCACACATCAGTTTTTTGCCATCAGGTACAATCCGGAAAAAAAAGGATAAAACGGATCCGGTATCGCATCCGGTTTATCCCCATAGACTTGCATTGTAACCGGATTGTACCTGATGGCTTTGCGTTGCATCCGGTTTTTTCCGGATGCGGCAAAATTTATCAAAGCGGCGGCCGGAGGCAACGTATCTTGCAACGTTTTTTTGTCCGGCAAAAAAACCGCATCGCGCCGGATCCGGCGCGATACGGCGTGTTTTACAATGAAAGCCTATGGACGCCGGATCCGGCGCAATGCGGTAAAAAATGGATGCAGCTACCGGATCCGTTTTTGTAAACTGCGCATGCACCAAATTAATTAAAAAAGCTGATCCTTCAAAAAAAAGGACAAACCGGATGCAAAAACGGATGCAAACCGTATCCACCGGATCCGGTTTTGTACGCATCCGGCATAACGGATCCGTTAAAAACCGGATCCGGTGGATACAGTTTGCATCCGTTTTTGCCGGATCCTTTGCATCAGGAAAAAAAAGGATTGTGCCTGAATGCAGAAAACTGATGTGTGAAAGTAGCCTTAGGTAAGTCCTCTCACTCCTTTCTCTGCATATTTATAAAAGAGGCTCTGTGTGGCCACTCTGCAACGGGCTGTGTTGGGGTACTCTTAAAAAAGGTTTTGTGGGGAGACTCTTAAAGAAGGCCCTGTAGGGATACTCTTAAAAATAGCTCTTTGGGGTTATTCTTAAAAATGACTCTGTGGGAGTACTCTTAATATTTTGGCTCTGGGCGGGAACTCTGAAAACAGGTTCTATTGGGGCACTCTTAAAATTTTGAGTCTGTGTGGGCACTCTTAAAATTTTTATTTTGTTAAGTTACTTCCTATTTACCATGATTGCTATGGTGACAGAACTCCTTTAAGTCATTTCCCTACCGACATTTGTATGCAGAGCTCTTACCTCTATTTTGTGTTTTTTTTAAAGCACCTAGCCTTTGCCTCGACCATTTTATAGCCATTTTACAGCACCAACGTTCAAGTCACCATTAACTTTGATGGGGTTCTGGATTCGGGGTCAAGTCTGGGTACTGAACCGAATTTTTAACTACAGTTCGGTCGAACCTGGCGAACCTGAACATACACGGGTCTGCTCATCCCTAAACCTAACCATGCAGATACATTTTATTGTGTGGGCACAACTGTAGAAGAATACCAAACTGAAGCCAAGGGCAGTCGTCTTTCAATTCCACTTGTATGTTCATTAATGCTCCCTTAGCTCTTCTTCTGGATAAATTCTGCGCCTTTTTATGACCACACCTGTAACAGTATTTGTCACTTCCCATACTGTACCCTACTGTAGTATTCCCATGAAGATTGCAAAAATGATCCTTATATTGCCATCTGCTAATATGGTAATAATTCTTTCCACTATTCTATCTTTTATAGTATTTAACAGGTAAGATATAAGAAAAAAGTGAATATCTTTTGACTTCTTATCCCCCATCGTCCCTTTTAAGATGGATTAGAAGAATAAAATATTCTCTGCACACTTTCTGGGTTGATAAATCGTAGCGGTATGTAAATATTTCACACCATTTGTGCTATCTACGCCTACCTCACTTTTTTATACTGTATTCACAGCATATGTTAGAGATCAGTTCACTTGAATTCAATACTTAGTGCTTAATTCCAGGGCTCATCATGTTTTAATTACACCGTGGCTCGATCAAAACGAGAGAGGTCTTTTCTCCAGGCTGATGGTGGCAAGGAATTATTGCATCTGTTTAACCCCATGATGTGTAACAAGTCATAAATCAATAATCCTGTTCCAAGGCACTCCTGCCGAACAGCTGATGTATCTGTTATTAATATAACAATATGGCTGGATGCAGAGGCTCAGAGCGAAATTAGCTTTCTGCACAAACATCTTGTTTTCATGCCTTGAATGTAGCAGTAGGAATTTAAAGGAATAAGTGGAACCAACATCAAGTCATTAGTTAAAATATTAAAAACATATGTGGTGGTTACAGCTGCTTTTGCAATGCAACCTGGCAGCCCACACACCTCGTGTATTGTTAATTAACTGGAGGTGATGGGGCATACTGTTGAATATTTTGCCTAAGGCAGAAAAAAACAAGTATATTGTAATATTGATTTGGGGCTGCCAAATCCACTATATTAAACAAATGACCTCATTTTTTTCATTGCTAACTATAAGTATAATGGGAATACATTCATAAATAGAGCTTTACCACATTTCACGAAAAGGAAGGACACTTTTACATTGCAGGAAGTTGGGTTCAGCGGCTCTCCTAGGTTTGGCTCTTTTACATTGCAGGAAGTTGGGTTCAGCGGCTCTCCTAGGTTTGGCTCTTTTACATTGCAGGAAGTTGGGTTCAGCGGCTCTCCTAGAGCTGGCTCTTTTACATTGCAGGAAGTTGGGTTCAGTGGCTCTCCTAGGTCTGGCTCTTTTACATTGCAGGAAGTTAGGTTCAGCGGTTCTCCTAGGTCTGGCTCGTTTATATTGCAGGAAGCTGGATTCAGCGGCTCTCCTAGGTCTGGCTCTTTTACATTGCAGGGAGTTGGGTTCAGCGGCTCTCCTAAGTCCGGCTCTTTTACATTGCAGGAAGTTGGGTTCAGCGGCTCTCCTAAGTCTGGCTCTTTTACATTGCAGGGAGTTGGGTTCAGCGGCTCTCCTAGGTCTGGCTCGTTTATATTGCAGGAAGCTGGATTCAGCGGCTCTCCTAGGTCTAGCTCGTTTACATTGCAGTAAGTTGGATTCAGCGGTTCTCCTAGGTCTGGCTCGTTTACATTGCAGAAAGTTGGGTTCTGCAGCTCTCCTAGGTCTGGCACGTTTACATTGCAGGAAGTTGCCTTCAATGGCTCTTGTAGGCTTGGCTCTTTTATATTGCATGAAGTTGGATTTAGCTGCTCTCCTAGGTCTGGCTATTTTACATTGCAGTAAGTTGGTTTCAGTGGCTCCCCTAGGTTTGGCTCTTTTACATTCCAGGAAGTTAGTTTCAGAGGCTCTCCTATGTCTGTATCTTTAATATTGCAGTAAGTTGGTTTCAGTGGCTCTCCTATGTCTGGCTATTTTACATTGCAGTAAGTTGGTTTCAGTGGCTCACTTATGTCTGGCTATTTAACATTGCAGGAAGTTGGGTTCAGCGGCTCTCCTAGGTCTGGCTCTTTTATATTGGAGGAAGTTGGGTTTAGCAGCTCACCTAAGTTTGGCTCTTTGAGGCTAAGTTCCCAAGATTAGTATCTGGTGGCTTTTTTCTCACTGTGTATTTTTGTTGCACAAACAACACAGCATATTACAGCAAACTGAATGGGATCTATAGAAATATCACTGTGCTTATTTATTAACACAGCATAAATGCATTGCAACTTTTATATTCTGAAACTTTAATTTTTCTTGCTGTAAATATGCTTTTTATTGTGTATTTTCAACATGAGAAGAAGAAAATCCCCAGTTAAAGAATGCATATGGAAGCGTGCAAAACAAAACAGTTTTATTCAAATCAAGACATACCAAAAAAAAGTAAAAAATGCAGCAGGAAAAAAAAGACAATGAAAAAATTTTTAAAAACGTACTTAAAAATTCAATAAAAAGTACAAGTGACTTAATTTAGCCAATTGGTGTAGAAATGCTACAGAAAATCTGCAATATCAAAAAACTCCCCAAATCCTCATGACGGGAATGCAGCCATAAAGGGATAGTCTCAAGTTGTCTCCTGAGCAGATCAGAGCTACGCAGTCTCCTCACAGCCTCATTGCTTCCTGGTTTTTGGCAGGGCGGGCTCTCCTTCTTGAGTGACAGCTCTGGTGAGCAGCAGAACTTTAGCATTAGCAGAACTATAAAGCTGAGCACAGGTTCTGCTATATCACATGCAGCTATCAGTGGTTTGTTCTGTACTGTACACTGCAGTCACTGTATATACATGGAAATAACAGGGAAGTTGAACAATTTTTGCATCCAAAATCTCATCATAATGCACAATTCAACCTAATTTAGAGATGGAAATGGGCTTCCTCAACCCTTGGGCCTCACAGGTTGCACCAATGATATGTCCGCTCCTGATTTTATCATTATCTGCTTATAATTTATGGGGCTGTTCACATTTCTGTGCTTTTTGAGGACTATGTTTTAACCCCAAAATCACGGGGACATGTCCATCTTTAATCCAAGTCACAGATCAAAACTAAGTATACAAGTCTACTGGTTTGTGACAAATCATAGACAGCTCCCATTGACATCCATGTGCTGTCTGTTTTTATCATTGCAGCGGTGAGGAAAAGCTTTGCAATCTTTTTCTTTTCTTTTAACGGGAAAATTACTTATGAGATACTGATAGTAAAAACTAAAACACTGACCAAATACTGCTGAAAATCTAATCTAGCACACTGATGGAAATTGGACAATGGCACCTTAATGATGCCTAATGTGTATGGGCAGCTTAACACATACGAAAAAGGGCTGTATCTCACTAAATAGGAGGAATGACGGCCCTCATCACACGAGTACAAGGATTCTGCTCTATCTATTAACTCTGTTTTGAGTTTTCTGCAATCTTAAATGTACTTTGTTCCTGAAGCTGTTATTTTTAACATGGCTTCGGAGATAAAAGGATTACATTTGCACAGATAACTATGTATGTAATAATTTGCCACTTTGAAAGGATTGTTCTTGAGAACCTTGTCATTTGTTTAAGGCAGCAGCAAGACAACAATATAATGAGCACTACAGTCAGTCTTACCATTGGCCAAATGGTTATGCAATATCCATTTATCTAAAAGCTTTACATTATTTTTTCTGTCTAGCGAAGTCATTTCTCTCCTACTGACAGCTCTTTACTACCTCTTTTATTTTTCAGCGTTGTTTATTGCTTTCCTGACACTTTTTTATATTTCGCACCCCCTCCATCTGCTCCCATGATCTCATATCATGCCTTGATCTCAGTTTACGGGGGAATTTCTGGAACCTTCTCAGCATTCGGCAAACTAATGTGTCAGCAAAGGAGTGCTAGTGACAGACGTCCAAATTATTAGAGGTGTTTGAAGTTTAAAGTCCAAAGGCAGCTGGTCCTTAGGGTGTGCCTACTGCCACGCGTGCCATTAGCATGCATGTGATCTGACGCTCTGTGTCTTGTTATAGGTCAAGGTTGCAAGAAGGTCATAGAAATCAAGAAGGATCTCAGTTGGCCATTTTATTTGACTACATATGTTATTGGGGAAATCTTAATTTTATAATATCTGTCAGAACATATACCAGGTATAAATAAAAAAAATTATAAAGGAAATTCAATACTAATTGAATAATTTGCATAATAAAAAATTAATTAATACTCAACTCACCCATCACCTATTCTCCCATACACACAGCCCAGTGTCCAGTCCTCCTCACCTCATCTATTCCTCTTTCTCTGTCATATGCATCTTCTTCAGCCTGCTATATTCTGGGCTGTGGTTTGTGGGCCAACTAGACAGCAGAGGTCCCTGAACGCTGTGCCAACTTGGCGCTATCTTGGCTTTAAAGTATTATGATTTGTATATCGCCTAAAGGTACCGTCACACTAAACAACTTACCAGCGATCCCAACAACGATACAACCTGATAGGTATCGCTGGTAAGTTGCTAGGAGGTTGCTGGTGAGAGGTCACACAGTCAGACGCTGCAGCGATCCCACCAGCAACCTGACCTGGCAGGGATCGCTGGAGCATCGCTACACGGGTTGCTGGTGAGCTGTCACCAGCAACCAGTTACCAGCCCCCAGCCAGCAGCGACGCACTGAAGCGATGCTGCGCTTGGTAACTAAGGTAAATATCGGGTAACCAACCCGATATTTACCTTGGTTACCAGCGCACGCAGCTACACGTGCAGAGAGCAGGGAGCAGCGCACACCGCTTAGCGCTGGCTCCCTGCTCTCCTAGTTACAGCACACATCGGGTTAATTACCCGATGTGTGCTGCAGCTACATGTGCAGAGAGCAGGGAGCAGCGCACACTGCTTAGCGCTGGCTCCCTGCTCTCCTAGTTACAGCACACATTGGGTTAATTACCCGATGTGTACTCTGCTACACGTGCAAGGAGCAGGAGCGGGCACTGACAGAGCGGTGGAGGCTGGTAACAAAGGTAAATATCGGGTAACCAAGGACAGGGCTTCTTGGTTACCCGATGTTTACCGTGGTTACCAGTGTCTGCAGAAGCCGGCTCCCTGCTGCCTGCACATTTAGTTGTTGCTGTCTCGCTGTCACACACAGCAATCTGTGCTGCACAGCGGGACAGCAACAACTAAAAAATGGTCCAGGCCATTCAGCAACAACCAACGACCTCACAGCAGGGGCCATGTTGTTGCTGGATGTCACACACAGCGACATCACTAGCAACATCTCTGCTACGTCACAAAAGTTGTCCATCAGCAGCAATGTTGCTAGCGATGTTGCTTAGTGTGATGGGGCCTTAAGACCTCAACAGTGAGGGCATGGTGTGAAGAGACCTAATCAGCTGTGAGCTGGGGCACAAAGACAAATAGGCCAAAGGAGATGTGGATGACTGTGGAAGACAAAAAGAAGAGGCGTGGAGTATCGGGTCGCTGGCTGAGGGGCCTGCGGGACAGTCGAGTAGGGAGGTGAATATTATTTAAGAAATGTGTGCGTGTGTATATATATATTTATACATATACATGTAGAGAGCTCTTCATGGTTCAGCAATATGGTGGTCAACTGGTTGTAGAATTGTAGGTAGAAGTCAATTCCACTTGAATAAGTTTGCTTATCTTTGATTCTTTCTTTATAAAGCAATATAGCAGTAAGATAAGATTTTACTGCAGTTTATATATTTGTTGCAATATAATGAAGATGTCTCAATATAGTTAAGCTGGTGTCACACACAGCGACAACGACAACGACGTCGCTGCTACGTCACCATTTTCTGTGACGTTGCAGCGACGTCCCGTCGCTGTCGCTGTGTGTGACATTCAGCAACGACCTGGCCCCTGCTGTGAGGTCGCCGGTCGTTGCTGAATGTCCAGCTTCATTTTTTGGTCGTCACTCTCCCGCTGTGACACACACATCGCTGTGTGTGACAGCGAGAGAGCGACGAAATGAAGCGAGCAGGAGCCGGCACTGGCAGCTGCGGTAAGCTGTAACCAGCGTAAACATCGGGTAACCAAGGGAAGACCTTTCCCTGGTTACCCGATGTTTACGCTGGTTACCAGCCTCCGCCCTTGCTGCCAGTGCCGGCTCCTGCACTGTGACATGTGGCTGCAGTACGCATCGGGTAATTAACCCGATGTATACTGTAGCAAGGAGAGCAAGGAGCCAGCGCTAAGCAGTGCGCGCGGCTCCCTGCTCTCTGAACTGTGACATGTAGCTGCAGCACACATCGGGTTAATTAACCCGATGTGTGCTGCAGGAGAGCAAGGAGCCAGCGCTAAGCGCGGCTCCCTGCTCTCTGCACATGTAGCACAGCGACGTTATGATCGCTGCTGCGTCGCTGTGTTTGACAGCTAAGCAGCGATCATAACAGCGACTTACAAGGTCGCTGTTACGTCACCGAAAATGGTGACGTAACAGCGACGTCGTTGTCGCTGTCGCTTAGTGTGACACCAGCTTTAAACTATGTTGTACTGTGAATCAAAAATGTCTTAATGACCATTCAAACAAGTTTCAGTGGTTAAGAAATGCACTTCAAGGCGACTTCTATTGATGTCCTTAACAATACAAATAGGTATATCATTCCACTTATAGAAATGGGAGAAGTTATTTGAGATATCAAGGGAGAAGCTTGAACAGTGATTGGGAATATATCCCATGAAAGGTTTGGAAAAAAACACTCTTCACCAACAAACCACTCTGCTATGGGCAGCATATGTGGTTAGGGGATCAAACTGAACCTTTTGCCTATGTGGATCTGAAATATGGTCTCATAGTATTCTATGGTTCCATTCTGTACCTATGTTGGCCTTCCATTTTAATTTTCACAAATTCTATTTCTCACAAATTATTGTTTATCATTAATACTAATTGTAGCATTCTGTATTAGAGCTGTTCTCCCCGGAATATATTGTTTTTCCCAATGTGGCCAGGTTTGTTACCTGCGGTACAGCCCATGTACCATAGAATGGCTCTATGCACACAACATTGCTGTGCTCATAAGGCAAAGTGCAGTGTTTTTTTTAATGCACATTCATTATCTTATTTATTTAGTAGTGTAGTTATATAGTGCTAACTTATTCCAAAGCACTGTACAGAGAGAGACATGCAATCAAATATATCTATGACACACACAAGTATATAGGAGTCAAATAACCAATAAGTTATTATATTGTAAAAGTAAGCTGTGCAAACACAAAGAGAACATATAAACTCCATGGAGATGTAGTTGTAGGTCAACTCTGAACTTTAGACCTCAGTGGATTGGCCGTAAAATGACCTTCGGCCGTGCACTTTATTCTAGGAGACAATTAATCTATTTTACTATCTATTCTCTGTAGATACCAACTTTGCCATTAAAAATAAAGTTAAAGAGGTCTTTTCTTGTTTCTTTTTCTACAACCTTATTCTCACGGCTTTTATAGACTTGTGTGTAGCGGAGTAGTAACTGATAGGTACTTGTGCTTTAGGAAAAAATCCAAGAAAAATCCAGCAATCCCAAACGATAAAAAATTCCAAAGCTTTATTTCACATTTCAGAATTCCATGGTCCACACTCTATTACAAGGGAAACGGATGACACGTTTCAGATCCATCAGAGCCTTACTCATATCTGAAATATGAGTGAGATCTGATGGATCCGAAACGCGTCATCCGTTTCCCTTTTATTGGAGTGTGAACCATGGAATTTTAAAGTGTGAAATAAAGCTTTGGACTTTTAATTATTTGGTATTGCTGGATTTTTTTTGTTTTTTTGTTTTTTTTTTTATTCCTTCTTCCAATGACCAGCTGGACTCTGATCCATGCATCACCTTCCCTATACCAGGAATTGTAGTCGGTGGTGGAGTGGATGATAAGTATTTTTCTTGGTATTTGTGCTTTAGGAACTTCAAAATGAAGAATAGTGGTCTATAGTCTATACTACTAAATGAACAATATATAGTATAGTATCCATAGTATGTATATGTAAAATGCATTACATAGTTATACAGTAGGTGAGGTTTACTCAAATAAGTGGAAAGAAAAAGATTCTAGAATTTGAAAAAATGCAAACTGATTGGTTATTATTGCATTTCCCTTTGCAGTATATATGGATCCCATATAGTGTGGTGCTTACTGTATCATGTATATCAGGGGTCCCCATCCTGTGGCTTGGGAGCCATATGTGGCTCATGGGCTTATGACTGTTTTCCAGCTTGTTGCATTGGTACCAGTTATATCAAACAGCTATGAAGAGCAGGTCTCCAGGTGGTGACGTTTGTCAACAGCCCCACACAGAAAATCAGATCTAAAAGTAGTAACTTAGGAACCCCCAAGATCCTGGTTTTCTTTGGCTGTCATTAGACCAGTAATGGCGGCTCTGGATGTCGCTACTGTGAGGGGCGGCAACTGGATGTGGCTCGTGAATCTGAATGTGGCTCTCAAGGTCAGAAAGGTTGAGGACCTTTCATGTGTGTTTTGGTAGCTGTAATCCATATGTAGAGGGACATTATCAGCAATATATTATTTGGTCACGTATACTTTTTAGAAGAATATTAACATTTTCATCATATCTCACTGTGTTGGGAAGGCAATGTTTTTATTGGACACTTTCCAGAATAGTTTACTCCTGAAGAAGATAAATCACAAAGACTTTTATAACCTTTCTATAAACCAGGACATGAAACTATAATCAATAAATGATACCGTGCTTCCATATTGTATTTGTGGGCAATGTGTGACAGATTTGTTCTTGCAAACGGGCAATGCCCTCATCTCCCAATAACTTCCATTAAGATGAGATGAGAATGTCTTTTGGTATCTCTCATAAGTCCTGACAATTGGTCAGTATGATTAATATCTGTCCTTCTTGCCACCGACACTGTCAAGGACACACTGCGATGTATCTGTCCTAACTTCCGTACAAGGAGCAAAATACATTTTCCTAAACGTTTGAAGAGGCTCTCTGTGTTCTCATCTGAACTCTCCAAATGAGTTGATCAATTTCCATTTTTTATGGCGTATGTAAACAAAATATTATATTCTTTTGGAAGTACTGATTTACATTTTAACAGCTTTAGAGCCCTCTAATGGAATAAGGATTTAATTCATATATCAGAGCAATCAATAAAAACTGAGAAGGACACTTAAACGGCTTCACCCATCTGGGTCTGGCATCGTGTTCAGCGCGAAGAAAGTCCTTGACAGGCAGTTTATGATGCCTACTTTATTGTAAATCACATTCAGTCCATTTGGAATAGTGTTATTTCTCTATACATATGTATAGTTTTTAATTTCTCTTATGCATACTTAAGTAAATGTTCTGGACTCTGTTCATACATAATACATTTCATCTAATTAATAAAAGTAAAACCTTTAAATCCTAGATAACGCTAACAAGTTAACTCCCCGGACACCAGCTACCTCCTGTACAAAAACAATAAGCAATCCCCATGCACAAAAAGTTAGTAAAAGTAACTTTGTGGATAACGCAAGTGGATGTTTCAATCACTTAAAAAAGGGGATAATTAAAGGCATAAATGTTGTAGGTGCTCAGGTCGTAGCCTGAGGCTTGGATCCTGGCTAGAACTGAAAAGTTTATTTGGCCCACATAAGAACAATAGTACTACTAAAGACTAGTGATGATTGGGGCCCAAAAGCTTCAAGTTACACTACTGCTGATACTCTATACTGTGATATATACCCATGAATAATATTCTCATCAGAGTATAGGCATAGGTTGTAAGTATACAAACAACTAATTTTATAGTAAAGGGAATTTTTTCAATACCTGGCTTACCAACATCCATAAATTCAAAAAACCCAGTGTAGTGAGCAAAAATAAAATTTAGGGTTACTTATCATATACAAATTGAAGTATAAGAATTGAACACATCATCCATTTTCTAAGTAAATATATTTCTATAATCGTCAGGCCAATCACCTGACCTGAATCCAATAGAAACTTTATGGAAAAAATTAAAGCACAGAGTTCATAGAAGGAGCCCACGGAATCTTCAGGATTTCAAGAGTGTTTGTGTGGAATAATGGTACAAAATCACACCTGAGCATTGCATGGGATTAGTTTCTCCATAGAGGAGGAATTTTGAAGCTGTCATCACCAACAAAGGCTTGAGATAACAGATTTAATAAATTTTAGTAAGCGTATTCAATACTTTATCATTATGTCATTTCTCATTTTTACACATCACTAAATTTATGGATCTCTGTCTTTTCATTTATTTGCCTCTGTGGATTGAATGGTTGATACCGACATCTGGTGAGATATTCATGTGAATAACACCTTTAGAAATAGATTTACTTAGAAAATTGGATACTTATTTATTACTTATTTTACCCACTGAATACTGTATACAACATTTGTTCCAGTGCTGTGTTATCTGTGTTGTTTTAACCATCTGTCAGCCGGCATTGATTGATTGTTTACACAGAACTATACAAAAAAGATAATTTAATCCGATGAATGAACCTAATTGGCAGCCTGTAAAGACTGCATGATTTTCGTGAACGCGCAATCCTAGAAATGCTCATTCACGATAATTATGCAGTGCAAATGGACTTTTAAGGTCCAGTCACACTAAGCAACTTACCAGCGATCCCAACAATGATAGGGATCGCTGGTAAGTTGCTAGGAGGTTGCTGGTGAGATGTCACACTGCGACGCTCCAGCGATCCCACCAGCAACCTGACCTGGCAGGGATCGCTGGAGCGTGGCTACACGAGTTGCTGGTGAGCTCACCAGCAACCAGTGACCAGCCCCCAGCGCCGCGTGGAAGATGCTGCGCTTGGTAACTAAGGTAAATATCGGGTAACCAACCCGATATTTACCTTGGTTACCAGCGCACGGAGCTACACGTGCAGAGAGCAGAGAGCAGCGCACACTGAGCGCTGGCTCCCTGCTCTCCTAGTTACAGCACACATCGGGTTAATTACCTGATGTGTACTGACTGCAGCTACATGTGCACAGAGCAGGGAGCAGCGCACACTGCTTAGCGCTGGCTCCCTGCTCTCCTAGTTACAGCACACATCGGGTTAATTACCCGATGTGTGCTGCAGCTACATGTGCACAGAGCAGGGAGCAGCGCACAATGCTTAGCGCTGGCTCCTTGTTCTCCTAGCTACAGCACACATCGGGTTAATTAACCCGATGTGTCCTGCAGCTACATGTGCACAGAGCAGGAGCCGGCACGGACAGTGAGAGTGGCGGAGGCTGGTAACAAAGGTAAATATCGGGTAACCAAGGACAGGGCTTCTTGGTTACCCGATGTTTACTGTGGTTACCAGCCTCCGCAGAAGCCGGCTCCTGCTGCCTGCACATTTAGTTGTTGCTGTCTCGCTGTCACACACAGCGATCTGCGCTTCACAGCGGGACAGCAACAACTAAAAAATGGCCCAGGACATTCAGCAACAACCAACGACCTCACAGCAGGGGCCAGGTTGTTGCTGGATGTCACACACAGCAACATCGCTAGCAACGTCACAAAAGTTGTTCGTTAGCAGCGATGTTGCTAGCGATGTTGCTTAGTGTGACGGGGCCTTAACACTACCAAATTGTAAGGCAATGTTTCTGAAATGGCTTACTTTTAGACCAGTAAAAAGGCCAACACCCAGCATGCCAACTCAACCACAATTTAAAACAATGGATTGCAACCTGCTCATTCAACAGTGTCTGAGGCTGAAAATAAAGGTAACTACATAAAAATCTACTTATTTTCTACACTGGGGAGAGGTAGATAGTATATACATACAGAGACCCTGTTGCTCTATCAGAAGTCTACAACGTTCCATTCGAAGCATCCAGAAATCTGATAATGCACTCCAGACAACAGTCATAAAAGTTTCCGTAATTTGTGCTTTAAGTTTAGCTTATAATGATTTGTAGGTTAAAATTCAGTCAGTACTATAGGTAAAGGGGTTGTTCAGGACTATTACATTAATTTCCTAAGCTTAGGAGAGGCCATCAATATCTGATCAGTAAGGGGGCGACACCTGGCACCCTCACCGATCAACTGTCTGTGGCAGTAAGAAAGGCTGTGGAGCTGCACAGCTTCATTAATGATATAATGGCTGTGACCAGGTACTGCATATCTGCCCCCCTGTTGATTTGTGTAAGAGCAGGATGTGCAGTATTTAGGCACTATACTATTGATGATATTACGTATTATACAGAGAACATTCAGTCCTATAAGTTGTCTGTGTACTACATGACAGGATGGGTTCTCCAAAGACATGCTTTCCGTAATCGCTCTTCACCTTGGCCAAGAAATTAGGGTCCTAAACAAGTGGCATCCCCCCAAATTAACTGAGATTCCCTTGTAGCAGGGGTGGGCAATTAATCTTCCCAAGGGGCCACATAAGAAACCATGACTATTGTGGAGGTCCTGAACCAGATAGGTTGAAATTAATTAAGCTCAATATTGACATTAACATATTAATTATAATTATTTTATATTACTAATAATGTCAGCAGGTTTTTACTTTGTAAGCTGTGGGCAGCATAATGTAGGGGTTAAAAAAAAAAAAAAGCAACTATGCCTTCCTTATCTTTGTGTGTGCTAATGGTTTTATTACCCTGTGATTAACATTACAGGACTAGAAACTCTGTCATGCCCTTGCTGTGATTAGTGCCACACAGTCAATGCACAATCTCTATTGAGAGCCTTGTGTGGACAAGGACAGCTCCCTGGGCTCAGCTACATACTTAAAAAGTTAATTATTTGATTATGTGAGAACGGCTGCACCCAGTACTCTACGTGACACACCATTGGATTCAGAACCTTCTGGCCTAGATTATGTTGCTGTCAGATGAGGGAGTAAAAATCTGCTGACAGATTCCCTTTAATATAAGTATGCTTACATCCCCTATAGTCTGCATGACCCCACATACAGCACCCTACATACAGTGTGAGCCTTTACATAAACCCCTTTATATATAGTATAAGCCCCCACATAGCACCTCTGTATACTTTGTAAGCCCCCACATAGCCTCCTAAATACAGTATGAGCCCCACTTAGCCTTTCTATATACAGTATGAGCCCACACATAGCCTCCTAAATACAGTATGAGCCCCCACATAGCTCCTCTGTATACGTTGCGAGCTCCCAAATAGTCTCCTAAATACAGTATGAGCCCCACATAACCTCCTAAATACAGTATGAGCCCCACATAGCCTCTCTATGTACAGTATGAGCCCCCACACAGCCTCCTAAATACAGTATGAGCCACACATAGCCTCTCTGTGTACAGTATGAGCACCCACATAGCCTCCTAAATACAGTATGAGCCCCCATATAGCTCCTCTGTATACATTGTGACCTCCCACATAGCCTCCTAAATTCAGTATGAGTCCCCACATAGCCTTTCTATATACAATATGAGCCCCCACATAGCCTCTCTGTCTACAGTATGAGCTCCCACACAACCTCCTAAATACAGCATGAGCCCCCAAAAGGCTTCAAAATACAGTATTAGCTGCACATAATAATAATAATATTTGTTATTTATATAGCACCAACATATTCCACAGCACTTTACAATCCAAAGGGGACATATACATACAGCATCAGAAATTACTGGATAACACAACTCACATTCAAGCTTCCTATAAAAATGAGCCTCACATAGACTCCCACATATATGAGCTCCACATAGCCTCCTATATACATGCGCAGAACATAGACTCTTATATACATGAGCCTCATATAGCCTCCTATGTACATAAGCCTCATATAGACTCCTATGTACATGAGCCCCATATAGCCTTCTTTGTAAATGAGCCCCCATAGCCTCATCTATACATGATCCCCACAAAGCCTCCTATGTAAATGAGCCCCACATAGCCTCCTCTATACATGTGCCCTATATAGCCTCCCCTTCTACATATACAAACGTATCATAGCCTCTTATATACATGAGCCCCAACTAGCCTCCTATATACACTGTGTACAGAATTATGAGGCATATGAGTATTTTGATCACATGATCATTTTTATACATGTCGTCCTACTCCAAGCTGTATAAACTTGAGAGCCAACTACCGATTAAGTAAATCAGGTGATGTGCATCTCTGTAATGAGGAGGGGTGTGGTGTAATGACATCAACACCCTATATAAAGTGTGCTTAATTATTTGGCAACTTCCTTTCCTTTGGCAAAATGGGACAGAAGAGAGATTTGACGGGCTCTGAAAAGTCCAAAATTGTGAGATGTTTTGCAGAGGGATGCAGCAGTCTTGAAATTGTCAAACTTTTGAAGCGTGATCACCGAACAATAAAACATTTCATGGCAAATAGCCAACAGGGTTGCAAGAAGCGTGTTGGGCAAAAAAGGCGCAAAATAACTGCCCATGAATTGAGGAAAATCAAGTTGTCATTTGCCACCAGTTTGGCCATATTTCAGAACTGCAATGTTACTGGCTGGTGTATCAAAAAGCACAAGGTGTGCCAGACTCAGGGACATGGCCAAGGTAAGGAAGGCTGAAAAACGACCACCTTTGAACAAGAAACATAACATAAAACGTCAAGACTGGGCCAAGAAATATCTTAAGACTGATTTTTCAAAGGTTTTATGGACTGATGAAATGAGAGTGACTCTTGATGGGCCAGATGGATGGGCCAGAGGCTGGATCAGTAAAGGGCAGAGAGCTCCACTCCAACTCAGACGCCAGCAAGGTGGAAGTGGGGTACTGGTATGGGCTGGTATCATCAAAGATTAACTTGTGGGACCTTTTCGGGTTGAAGATGGAGTGAAGCTCAATTCCCAGACCTACTACCAGTTTCTGGAAGACAACTTCTTCAAGCAGTAGTACAGGGAGAAGTCGGTATCGTTCACGAAAAACATGATTTTCATGCAGGACAATGCTCCATCACATGCATCCAACTACTCCACAGCGTGATTGGCCAGTAAAGGTCTAAAAGATGAAAAATAATGACATGGCCCCCTTGTTCACCTGATCTGAACCCCATAGAGAACCTGTGGTTCCTCATAAAATGTGAGATCTACAGGGAGGGAAAACAGTACACCTCTCGGAACAGTGTCTGGGAGGCTGTGGTGGCTGCTGCATGCAATGTTGATCGTAAAAAGATCAAGCAACTGACAGAATCTATGGATGGTTGGCTGTTGAGTGTCATCATAAAGGAAGGTGGCTACATTGGTCAATAATTTTTTCAGGTTTTGTTTTTGCATGTCAGAAATGTTTGTTTCTAAATTTTGTGCAGTTATAGTGGTTTACCTGGTGAAAATCAACAAGTGAGATGGGAATATATTTGGTTTTTATTAAGGTGCCTAATAATTCTGCACAGTAATAGTGACCTGCACAAACAGATATCCTCCTAAGATAGCCAAATCTAAAAAAAACCCCACTCCAACGTCCAAAAATATTAAGCTTTGATATTTCTGAGTCTTTTGCGTTGATTGAGAACATAGTTGCTGATCAATAATAAAAAAAATCCTCTAAAATACAACTTGCCTAATAATTCTGCACACAGTGTATATGAACCTCACATAGACCCCTACATACAGTATGAGTTCATACATACAAAAATCACCACATACTCATCTCTCTCACCACCCTACTGCATTGACCCTCCACACAATTGACTCATATGCTGACTGGTGGAAGAAGGGGCCGGCAGCCTTCCACCACCAATGTGTTCACTGTTATCCGCATCTTAACATAAGGCAGCAGGTAGCCAGGTGGTGGAGTGCATAGTCTGGCCTGCCATCCACTGTTTTTCAGCAGTCTCTATCGCCAGAGGGCTGGATGTGTACCGCAGACTGCACTTTGCCCAGCCCTGCCTTATAGGATATATGAAAATGGATTTACTAAACTGGACATTTTTATTATTAATAATAATAATAATAATAATAATAATAACGACAATAATAATAATAATAATAATAATAATAATAATAATAATAATAATAATAATAATTTTATTTAGTTATAGAACTGGACGAGACTTAAAAATTCTAGGAAGATATAGGTTAAATCCTGGAAAGGTATTGTATTATAGGTTCACTCAAAGTGTAACTATTAATGAAATCTAAAGGGAAAATGTCCAGTAGCAGTTCCCAGTGTAACATTGGCCAGATGTTCCAGCGAGCCGCGTATGACATTGAACATGCACAATGAATAATTAGCGCGTACCATGCATGCTTTTTTTAATTACCGATACATTGTAATGTAATTATAAACATTTGGCTAATATTGCCACGTTACAGACTGAATAATTCATTATCCGACTGTTCTGGTGACAACAATGTCTTAGAATGAAGTGAACTATAATAGTTGACATTGAGGTATGTGTTATATTCACTAAACTGAATTAGCTGAGGAAAGTGTCTGTGTGGAGGAAGGCGGACTGTGGGTGATAATAAGGGTGATAATAAGAAGAACCTTTATTTTCCTGTCATTATGTTTGTGTAACATAGCGGTGATAGAATAAGAAATGTGGTTTTATTGAAAGCTTCCTCGAGGGCTACACTTTACCTCCTTTCAGAATACTGGAAGTGAGAGTGTATTGACTGTGAATAGGAGGCATCTGCTATTTACAGCACTGTCATGGTGGAAAGTTTCTCATTTGCTGGAAACCAGCACCTGCTGTTGTGGGAAAAGAGGGTCAGGCTGAGCGGAGAGAAGGTGTAGTAGAAATCTTTTAGAGGACAGAAGATTTATAGGTTCTTAAATGAGCCCTTATAACGTTTTAAAGGTTGCTTTCAAAAACATTTTGTTACAAAACTATAATTTTGGAAATCTGGAGCAGAAGATAAACAGAAGATAAATCATATCTCAAGTGTAATAGAAGAGGTGCAGCTGCAGCTGAGCAGGATTTATACTCGGACGTATGTCCATACAAGTAATTGGATTATTCTCATTTAATGAATATTATATTTCATTGTTTAGCACAAATATCTTTATATCCTTTTTGTCCAATGTGTATTGTTTGTTGTAATCCTCATATTTATCAAACGTTCACATGGGTCTAAGTCACTGTTCACATCATGTTTTTTCTCCTTTTGAAGTATACGCACGAAAAAGCTCTAGATCGACAGAAGAAA
Organism: Anomaloglossus baeobatrachus; assembly: GCF_048569485.1. Lineage (NCBI taxonomy): Eukaryota > Metazoa > Chordata > Amphibia > Anura > Aromobatidae > Anomaloglossus > Anomaloglossus baeobatrachus. The sequence goes on along the minus strand of NC_134353.1, from coordinate 158,210,667 downwards.
TACTCTTTAAAGGGGTTGACCACTACTTGGTCAACCTCTTCTCATTCCCCTTGTTCGCCCCGTATAAATAAATATGCCTATACTCAAATCCGGTGTGGCTGTGGTTCCAGCTATGTCTGAAGCTGCGTTCCCGGGACCCACTTGAGATTGTTATGACATGTGAGCTATGTGACCAATCAGCGCTGGCTTCCTGAGCAGCAAGTCACGCAGCACTCACATCCTGCTCAAATGTCCAAAGAAGGGAAGACAGATGCCGGGCATTGATTAGTCATGGGGTTCGCGTGTCATAACAATGTCAAGTAGGCCCTGGGAACGCGGCTTCAGACATCGCTGGAACCGCGGCCGCACCATAGGGGAGTATAGGCTTTTTTATTTTTATGGGAGGTGAGCAAGAGGAATGAGAAGGAGTTGTCCAAGTAACACACAACCCCTTTAATTGACCCATGATACACAGGCACGTCTAGTGTAGCTTACTCTGCGGTATTAGAGTATTTGCATTGTGTTGCCTTTCTATAGCAAAGTGCATTAAAGTTAGTGAAAAGTAAATGTGTAGCTCATCTAGTATATAAAGCTGAGGGTATGTGTGTATGTGTGTGTGTGTGTGTGTGTGTGTGTGTGTGTGTGTGTGTGTGTGTGTCCGCTGGTGAATCCGCACTGTCGCATTTATAATTCCGAAATTTTGCACAGATGGCTCATTTTTTTTTAGGAACATCATAGACTATGTTTTGAAGGGAAAACTTAACCCCTCACTTTACAGTTATTCACCAAAAACCTGCTTACATTAAAGTCAATGGAGCTGAGAGCTACAAGTCATTAATAGGAGCTGTGATTGGTTGCTATTGGCAACGAAGGACATTCTTAGTATAAAACAGATTATATGTCAGTTATAATGATTTTGATGGCGAGAGAGACAGACAGACATAGAGAGAAACAGACAGTCAGGGAGATAGAGACAGACAAAGAGAGACAGAGAGAGAGGCAGACAGAGACAGAGAAAGAGAGACAGACAAAGAGACAGAGACAGATGGATAGATAGAGAGACAGAGAGAGGCAGACATGGAGAGAGACAGAGAGAGAGACTGACAGAGAGACAGAGACTGACAGAAACACAGAGAGAGATGGATAGAGAGAGAAACAAAGAGAGACGGATCGAGAGAGACAGAGAGAGAGGCAGAGAAAATCAGAGAGTGAGACAGAGAGAGACAGAGAGAGAGGCAGACAGGGAGAGACAGACAGGGAGAGAGACAGAGAGAGAAAACCAGTGAGACAGAGAGAGAGACGGATAGACAAAGAGACAAAGATACAGAGAGATGGCTAGAGAGAGACAGACAGACAGAGAGAGATAGAGAGATAGAGACCAAGAGAGAGACAGGGAGAGAGACAGACAGGGACAGACAGAGAGAGACAGAGAAGGAGACAGACAGAGAGGGAGAGTGGGATAGAGACAAAGAGACACTTAGTTACTATCCCGGGTAATGCCGGGTACTGCAGCTAGTTTATGCATAAATCATAGCCACACCAAGCTACATTGTTACACTTGCATACAATGCTACATCTGTAAACCTTAAGCAGAGGTTGTGACAAATGTCTAACGTCATGGAACGATATTGAAGCTCATCACGAATCCTTCACACAAGGTACCTGTCAGTTATATGTTATTTTTTCTACTCTGCAGAATTAAACAGCATAATCTACTCCTCTAGTCTTTAACTATTTATTTTGCAGTAAACTTACAAATGAATGCCAAAAGTATAATCTTTAAGTCTCCATCAGACAATTTAAACCTATGGACATATTTAGCGTGTATAGCAGGAACTTTTGGTCTTGAAGTGATGAGGGGCATTTATCATAATAAAATACCGGTAATTGAAATAATGATAGCTCATTTAATGTCAATTGTGGTGGACAAAGAAGAATATGAGAAAGTTACAAGGCTATATGACCATATGACTTTGTTCTTATTTGCATGGGTGTTTTGTATAGGTTTTGTATGTATGAAAAACTTTTAAATAAAGATTAATTAAAACAGATAAAATTTTTCCAGCATACAAGCTAAGAGTGAAGAAAACACAACAACAAGGTCTAACTGCACTGTGTTGGGGACATTTTTACTTATAGTATGTGTAGGAATGATTAATTCATTTGTATAAATTAAAGTAGTAGATATGATTATGGTAAAGCAGGCACACAGGTGGCAGGCATATTGAGGAGAGGGAGATACACAATGGTGGAGAACAGAAAAGTGTACATATATACTTATTTATAGTTACTTATACAAGTTGGGTGACCCAAATGAAGTGAGTTTTCCGCACTGACAGAAGAAAGGTTAGAGAACATCTTTCACTTTTTACTTCTCTGAGTAGAGGGTGATATATTAGAGGAGAACAGATAAAGTATATCTTTATTTATAGTTACTTATACGGTTTGAATGACCCAGATGACCAAAGGGAGTTCTTCATGGTCCCCAATAACAGTAGAAAGGTTAGAGAGCACCTTCCTTTGCTCTCTTCTCTGAGACTGGGATGACCATTGTGACTTCTTTATAGTCCCTACTGACAGTAGAAAGGTTAGAAAAAAACCCTACTCTTGTTCTCTTCTCTGAGAAGAGGGAGATATATGAGAAATGAGAAAAAAAGGTGTGTGTACTTACTTATTTATACTTACTTTATACAGTCTAAGTGACCCGAATGACCAAAGTGAGTTCTTCTCTGTATGAAATATGAGTAGAAATATTAGAGAACACCTTCCTTTACACTTTTCTCTGAGACTCAGAAGACCAATGTAAGCTCTTCATAGTCCCCACTAACAGTAGAAAGATTAGCAAAAACTTTCCTTTCTGAGACTCAGAAGACCGATGTGAGTTATGCATAGTCTCCACTGACAGTGGAAAGGTTAGAGAAACCCTTGTCTTGTTCTTTTTTTGTTCTTTGAGAGATGGGAAATAAATAAGAGTAGATTATGATATACTCATTCATGCTAACTTATACAGGTTGCGTGAAGTGGATGACAAAATGTGCCTTCATTATCAATAGAAAGGTTAGAGAACATCTTCCATTGCTCTCTTCTCTGAGACTGATGACCAATGTGAGTTCTTCATAGCCCCACTAACAGTAGAAAGGTTATATAAATACCTTCGTTGGCTCTCGTTTCTGAGACTCGAATGACCAATGTGAGTTCTTCATGGTCCCGCTAACAGTAGAAAGGTTATATTAATACCTTCGTTGGCTCTCGTTTCTGAGACTCGGATCCTAATGTAGGTTTTTCATAGTCCCACTAACAAAAGAAAGGTTATATAAATACCTTTGTTAGCTCTCGTTTCTTAAACTCGGATGACCAATGTGAGTTCTTTATAGTCTCACTAACAGTAGAAAGGTTCTAAAAAAAACCTTCCTTAGCTCTTGTTTTTAAGACTTGGATGACCGATGTTCATCATAATCACCAATGATAGTAGAAAGGTTAGAGAAACTCTTCCCGTTTTTTTTCTCTGACAGGAGGGAGATGAATAATAGGAGACCATAGTATACTCATTTATGATTACCTATGCAGATTGGGTGGCAAAATTAAAAGAGTTCTTCAAAGTCCCCATAGAGAGTAAAACGTTGGAGAAAACCTTTCCTTGTTTTTGTCTTTGAGATCTATCAATGTTTTTGTATATGAATTACACAATGGAGAATGGGTCTTCTGGGGCTTGTAAGAACTGAGCCTTAGGGTTCTCTATGTTCACATTTTTATCATTCCAGCCAGTGCTGTATCTGTGATGTATCTCAGGAAGGACAAGGACAAATTCTTTTAAAATGACTTCTTGCTACTGGAATCCATAATCTTGTAGCACTGGGATTTACAGAGCTCCTACACTACCTCCTAATATCACTTTAATTTGTCAGCTATTGCATTTGTATGGGGAGCAAACACATTCAGATTTATCCATAGGAAACTGAAAAGGGTCATTTGCCATAAAAATGGGTCAAATACATATTCTAAAGACGGCAAGATCCTTTTCCGGCCATGAAATCCAATATTTCTACCAAATAAAGCCTGCTTGCTCTGTGCACCCCTTTTATCTCTGCATGCTCCGATATCACTGTTTAAAAAGCAGCATAATGTGATGCTATTTAACAGACTCTCATTTTGGGTAACATATTAATGTACAAATCAGTGGCAGAGCTAATATCATTGCATAGTGAGTGCGTTCTGAAATGAAGGCCTGACATCCGTCAGGCCTCACAGTCAAAGTCATTTTGATGAATCTGCCACACTAAATCACAGCATGCATTTCACTAACACATAGCCCAGCACACATTTCTTTTAAAGGCCTGGGCCCTGCTACATGTGAAACGAGATGCGGCAGGTTCTGACATAAAGAATAAAGATCAAACCGTCTAGACTTCCTACGGTGATGACATTGATGCAGAAATCATTAACACTGTAAGCTTTTTGCAGTCGTGATAAAATATTTAGAAACCATTCTGCTTTTGCCAACTGCACCACTCTTTTCAGTACACCATGGCTGGCATATTACTGCCTTCAAATATTTAATAATGTTAGTAAGGTCATGTCAATGTGCTTACTTGAGGAACCTGTGGGAAGCAGTTTTGTAGTTTGATGTCACAGCCAAGCAGCAACAGGTGTGGAAAAGTCATACACAGCAATTACCTATCACTGCCTCTTGGGCAACCGGGTGCTGCTTTCGAAATGCTGCCCTCCCCGAAAGAGGGAAAAGGACAATAAAATGTATAAGGAAAAAATATTGTTTATTCAAGGAGTTAACTTTTATGGTTTTTTGAAGAACCGTCCTTTTAACATCACTTTCATGTTTCTTGAGTATGAGGAACAAAACGTTTTTCAAAGGTAAGAAACATACCATATCCAGCAGAAAGAAGAAAAAACTGGTGGAACTCACCCTTCATAAAAAATCTTCATAATTTCATTATTTAATACAACAAATAAAATCACAGGAGGGCGATGCGGGAGACGTGTGAGACGACAGTGCCCGTTTCGCGCAAAGTCATCCTATACATCGCCCGCACCTCCCTCCTGTGATTTTAATTGTTAGATGAATTAAAGAAAGTTTTTTTATGAAGGGTGAGTGCCACCAATTATTTTTTTATTTCTGCTGGATATTGATTGTTGAGCTCACTGCTAAATCGATCATTGCCCAGCTTTTGGTGTCCGATATCATATGGACTGTGTTTTGTAATGCTTAAAGTGGAGCTAGGTGTGTGATAGGTTTCTGGTGCCAGACAAACCTCTCTTTTTGTGAATGTAAAAAACATACATGGCTATAAAATAATTTGAGATAAACTTGCCCATGTTGGTGGGACTGGTAAACCATTTAATGCGTTGTAGAAAAAAGGATTGGGAATATTAAGATTACTCATGCTTGGTCTTTTAGATCTTAAATAACTGTTATATAACTTATTCCTTTTTGATTGGATAGGGAATAACTTATTAAATGGTGGTAGTACGACTGTTACAAAATTTCACCGGTCTTCAAAATGGGGCTCTGCAGAGAACCATTTTCCGGATTAGTAGGAGGTCTCCACTGTTGGAATCTTAGTGATCAATAAGTTATCACTTACCCTATTAATAATTTCAATGCTTAAAACAACCTCTTTAAGGAAGACAATCTTCAATATTAGCTGTATTGAAAATGCAGAACATTGAGGCCATGCTGAGAATGAATGTGTATGGGAGGGCTTGGGAAGAGTAACTGATGAACAAACCAGTGTATGACCAGCTCTAGGCTGCATAGTCTTTGCCTAGGAGGTAGTATCTTGCAGCAAGAACCACCCCAAACTATTTTGTCTACAACTAAAATGTAGCAAGTTGGGGCTATTTCCACTGGTGTTCAGAGATTTCTTTAGAACTTCATGGTATTTTTATCAGATAGAATAATGCAATATGCAGCACAGTTATCATGGAAGTCCAATAGAATGCCAATAAAGTTGTCCTGATAAAGTCAGTGAGATTTTTCACTATCTATTTGGATTAATTGGAAAATGGACTCATCGCACTGGGTTCCTTGGTTGCTACCATGCTAGAGTGAACCTTAATAATTTGGTGAAGGACAGCATCCCCAAGTGGTTGTCAGTTGAAGATGGAGAAGAACAGGAAAAAAATGACTTCTGTAGGACTACGTGGTTGACATGGCCGTATGTTTTGACTGTTGTGCTAAGTAAGACACAGGTAAATGTCTTTGTTGTTTCATCTTATTCATTTCTAGGTATGGTGTCTCTTTAAAGTAATCCTGGTAATGGTATATGTAGCATACTATTACAGTTTAGTCACGGTGCTCCACTCAGCTCACCACAGAGCTACTGTCAGGAAATGACCCTTGTATGTGGGCATTTATTGCTACACAGCTGCTCTTTAAAAGACGTATGGATGTTTTAGTGTTAGCCATAGGAAATATAATTTTCTCAAGCAAAATCCTTGGCGTCCAACTAGCAGCGCTTTAAACGTTCTCAAGGTCACTTGGGAAGCTCAAACAGATCTATTGAACAGACAATAAATCTTTCTAAACCTCACTTAAACTGAGCTTATTGACAAGCTTACAGGCATCTCTATATAAAGCAAAAGTCTTCAGGAGACACATTTTTTTGCTCCTACCCTGTGTTAGATTCACCTGCCATGAACATGTCATAACACAGTATTTTGGATTATTGGGAGTCTTCACGTCTCATGTAATGTCAGTGATGAGAGTGGGTGTTTGGGGTTTTTACTTAGTGCTGGAAATATAGAAAGAAAATCAACCATATCGAATCCCCATTGATGTGCACTTTGAATAAATGAAATATCAATACATAATTTACATTCCATAGCCTTGCCCTTGTGTTTGGTTTCGTTACTTTGACTGGTTTCTCATATATTTAATATATTACCTTGACTGGTTTCTAATATATTCAATATATTACAATGCCATCAAATCTGTGCTGTATAATTTAGTAAGCGTCATGGCTCCTTGTATTCCTCATCTGTAATTTCTTCCCAACACAATTCATTGCACTGAAATATTAAATAATTTTAGACCAGTCATACTCTGGTACGGCAAACAGCTATTCCTTCCAAACTTTCATATACAGTAGCTTTTATCAGTAAGGAAAGAGGTCAAATGTCATGGGTGTGTCACGTGTGACAGACAGTCATGTGGTTTCTGGCCATAGAAGGTCACAGGATCTGGCTGCAGAGAATGCTCCCTGACTTTCCATTGTTCCTGCTGTCAGTATTCATTGGTATAGGTAGCTCTCCTGCTGGATTCATCTCTATCTCTTTTGTACTTAGTAGGAGCTTGGCTTCCACCCAGCTGCTGATTGTTAGTATTCCCTTGGTGTTTAAATACCCCTTCTTTATTTTAGACTGTGTTGGTGATATTTTCAGTTCCTTCAAGCCGAGGTTGCATGCAGATGGTTTGTACTCCTATGTGGTATCGTTGCTGAACTATCTGCTGAACTTCTACCTGAGTCATCTAATAATAAGTAGTTCATGCTTCTCCCCATGTGTCTCTCTTGTGTCTTCTATAGTTGTTTAGTGGGGTAGACGAAGAGCTCATCCCATCCGTTCCCTATTTAGGGCCCAGCACTGGGGATACGTAGGGTCAGGTATCTGGCTCGGCACATAACTACAGAACCTATATTGGGTGGTGAGGGACCCTAGGGACCAGTGGTAGTTTCAGTCAGGGGTCACAATCCTCCCTCTCCCTATACACAAGGTTTCCTTTCCCTTTTGCCAAGCGCTTGGTACTTCCCTGTACCTAGCGTGACAGTAAGAGAACAAAAGGATCTGGCAAGTTAAAATCCATCTATCTGATCCTTTTCTTCCCTGACATTCGGAGAGAGTCAGCAGGTGTTTATTCACATTAGATTGCTGTCTGGTCTTGTCGAAACTTGGTAGGTTGGCTGATATTAATCTCATATGTATTGACTTTTAGCAGGGATAATTATTGATGCTTATCCCATCCTTGCCAATAGTTCCAATCTTGTGATCAGAGCGAACGGTTATGTAAACTCCACCAAATGTAGGGTATGGGTGGCATTACTGGATGATCCCTAGAGTGGGGCTTGGATGTCATAATTTAAGGAAGTTTGTCATCCTGATCTTGGTTTATAAAAAGAAGTTCAACAAAGACTGAGGTTGACGGCAGAAGATGAGAGGAGCAAGGCAACACCCAAACATTGAATATTTTTCACAGTCTGCAAAATTCAAGGTACTAACCACTACTGACATTATAATGTCTTTCATTATTGCAACTTTCTCCTTGCTATGTACTGTAAAGGACCAATGTAAGAGCTAATATTAATAAGTTCACTCGGGGATAACTTATGGTCATGTTACATGTCACCAGTGGATTGATCTCCCTTTACGGTTATACTGTTACAAGTGGACATAACCTGCTGTCTAATATTTTTTAAGATTAGTATCTTACTTATTGAAAGTTGCCAAAATCTATTATCTGTAAAACATGAGCATTCAGACTAACTATAATATAATGTATAAATTAAAAATGGAAAATATTAAAGGCATGCGACTTAAAAATTAGTTTGTCTCTAGAAATTAAAAATAAAAACACTGGGAAACATTTGTCCTTGTGTTCTCTGTTGTTATGATTTTTGTTCACCCATTTTGAGATGAAGCCGAGGTGGCTAGAAAGTCACTTATGGGTGTCAAGGAGGCTTGGTTTCCCACCAATTGAACTAGACTTTCGTAGGTCATGACTTATGAATGATGAAAATTGAATATCAAAAATATGAAAACTATACAAACCGTCATGACAAGTGTAGGAATAGAGGCCATAGAGGCGGTCTTCTAGATACCCAAGCACACATTAATTTTATTGATTATTCCTACATAATATATTTTTATAACAATTGAATATTATTAGAATATGCTAATGAAGTTTTTCACGTTACACAATTTGGAGGAGTTCACTCGGCTACTAAGCAAAATTAAGGGTTGCCATATTTTCTAAATTCCTATATCTCTTTTCATAGAAGAAATGTTGTGGTCTTTCAGTAGAACTATTCATTTAATAATTGTATAAAGGGATTTTCTTGGATTTATATAATGATAATCTATCTTGAGAATATTAGATCATTATAGATTGCCAGGGATCTGAATTGTATCACCCTCACTATCTGATGAAAGTGGCCATATTATTCCAACAAGATCCTTTTCATTGTTTACCATGAACAGCTCCATGATTTTGTTTAGTGGTTGTGCCTTCTAGCTGAGCTAAGTGCCATTCATTTGAATGGGACTGAGCTATGAAGAGTTCAAGCACCAGACAAAGCCTTTACCAAATATATTAAGATGTGCCTGATAAACAATCAAGAGGCCATAGCACAGCTTCTTGCATCCCTTCAATCAGGTGATCAGTTGAGGTGCATGGGATGTGACCCCGACCAATGTGAACTTACTGACCCAAGCTAAGAATATAATGAACAATATGATATACTATGGTGTTGTACAGGAAGGTCTTCATGTCATATTTGGATGCCTACAAGTTCTATCTAATCTGACCACCTCTATGGTTAGAAAATTGCCTTCCAGTCTTATTCCACACTATTAATAGACATTAAGTACAAATACACTTAATCAGGAAAAAAGCACAAAAAGTGTTTAAAGGTTAAAAGGTATTTTCTTTATTAGTCCAAAATTATATTAAATTCAGACAAGAAAACAGAGACAATACGGACACATAAATACAAATATAACCAGTGACAGATTAGTGCTAATAGATGGTATACAAAAGGGATGAACACCCACAGCACATGAAGGGGTGAGCGAGGCAAATGAAGCAAGAGTCCAGCAACAGCCGATAATAGTAAATCCCAATGACTCCACCACATAAGGGTAAAGCAATAGGAGGTCCTACTCGAACACAATGAAGAGAGACTGGAAATAGTCTTATATGTTTTTACTATAGTGGTGGAAAGAGAATATAACATCAGGCTATGTGCCCAAGTGGCGTTTTTTTTGCTTTTTGATTCCTTTTTTTCTTGTTTATTTTAATCAATAAAAGCAATGAAAAAGTAAAGTCTATGAGAATCTTGACTTGCTGTGCACACGCTGCTTATTTTTTCCTTGCAGATTTTGTTGCTGAAAAAAGAAGAAGCATGTCAATTGTTTCTGCATTTATTTCTGCGTTTCTATAATCCCCTGCAATGCTTTATCACTACAGGGGATTATATCGCAGCACTTCACCTCACACGTGCATACAGCATGGTGTGTGAGGCTCTCTGTAGCTCAGTAACCCGGGATCATCATAGTGACGATCTAGGTTTACCATGGCAGTGATTGGGTCCCTGTGATCCTCCTGAATTCTGCAATCGCACTGATCGCAGTATTTAGGGTGTTAAACTGCGTGGGCACCGCTCTGGGCAGTGAGAGCTGGGTCCCGGCTGTAACATGAGCCAGAGACTTGCCGGTGAATGCTCAGGTACAGCGCCTGAACACCCGTGATCACCATGACTAAAAAAGAAGCACAAAAAGAAGCAGGAAAAATACATATGAAAAAACGCTATAGAAAATGCATGTTTTTTCTGCTGCGTTTTTCCTGCCAAAACATGCATTTTTTTATGTGCTGAAAAGAAACACATAAAAAAGCAATGTGTGCACATGGCCTCAGTCCAGCTGCTTACCCATAGGGAAGTATCAAGCACCTTATATGCATAGAAGACCTCTTCCAATTACAAATACACTGTAGGTATTACTTCCCTGACCTGAGCCCTATGTAGCATATGGCATTTACATAACAGGACAAGAATGAAATTGATGCCTAAAGAACTCTGTCAGCATAATTTCAATCCTCAAGCTATTTATGAGTGCATGAAGCTCTTGCAAAGAGAGGTCCAGTAATATCTTTCTATGGCCAGTCCGTTCCTTTGTTACTTAGAAATCAGCTTTTGAATTGATATGCAAATGAGGCTGTAGATCTGAAGCCTCTGTCATTCCAGCTCTATTCCACACCCAGTGCCACCTCCTCCTGCTTGACTGACAGCTTCTTTGCATCAAGTGACAGAGCATAATGGCAGTGAGTCAAGCAGGTGGCACTGGGTGTGGAATAGAGCTGGAATGACACAGGCTTCAAATCTACAGCCTCATTTGCGTATCAATTCACACACTGATATCTCAGTAAGGGGCGAACGGACTGGCCATGTACAGGTAATGGTGGACTTGTTTTTCAAAGAGCTACATGTACATATATATAATTTAGGGTATAATATCCCTCTCACAGATTCCACTTAAGAATGTAAAGGACTTTAGACATTCTTGTGATGTATGCATTTTACACAAAATTTTGTTAAATAGTTCTCATAATTCTCTTTTTCCCCTCAGTTACCTAAATACCAGAACCAAATCAGTATTTAAATTTGCCTATGGCAGCAGAGGGATTTTATTTCCCGGATTTCCTTTATATAATTATTCCTGATATACCTAGTAGACATGATCGTCTGCTGATAAAAGAGACTAGAAAATGCAGAGATATTGCTGGTTTAGCTGGGAGCACGAATAACTGTCCAAATGTTTTGCCTAAAGCCCAGAAGCAATTAGGAAACATCCTGACAACAAATCCAGACAGACTCATTACTCATGATTTACAAATACTTTCCTGAGGACTGAAAAACACGTTTCGGACGTGTGTTTGGAAGCCTGAGGGCATAACTGGGGCACGCAACATTTCTCTAAATTAAATGGTAAGTGGTTGGTTTTAGAACAGACAGATATGCAAGAAATTTAATAGGTTCCACAGTGTGCAGATTTACACCCATTTGGGGCATTTTGGATATGATAACAATATTAATTATTCTCTTTTTGACAATCAGTTTTGGATGTCAGAGAAGGTTTTCGATAAGAGAGTACACTTTTCCCTAAGTTGAGGTGCTGTAATTTATCCTAAAACTCTTTGCCTTGGGTTAGTGCCAATTATAAATATTATAATTACCTATGGACCCGGTATTGGGTGTAAGACAAAATATAGAAATAATGATGGTTTAAACTGACACTGAGGTTTAATCTGAATAGGAGCTAAATTCAGAGCATCGGCATTGACATTGTATGTTACAAATAATATCCTAAGCTTGATGACCCCTTATATTCCGTCATGCCTCAAACTTACTGTTTTCCACCTGACCCTTATTTTTCCTATTGATGGTTTCAACCTACCTAGCATATGCGATGGCCAGGCACCTTCTTGCTACTTTATTTCATGAGCAGTATAACTACTGGTGACCACAGCTATTGTTTCTGTTATATATAGACAGCGTGGTCACAATACAAGAAGTCATTGACAGCTGGGCAGAAGGAGGCCATCAGAACATGCAGAAGGGAGGATATGAGTGGAAAACGCACAACAACATGTTGCAAGGTATTTTATTGTTTTTATATTGCAGAAAAATGATTTATCAGGAGATAGTAGGCTTTAATGTACAAATCCAGAATAGTGTATTGGCTACAGATATGATACATTTGTCTTCGCCAACTGTGCATGAGTTTATAACTTTAAAGGGGTGGTCCAACAGCTAAAATGTATTTTCTACCTCTCTTTACCTCCTAACCACTTTTGTAATTCTCTTTATTATACAATTCCCTACACTTCTCCCTATCTATCTACTCCCTAAAGGTGTTTTTTCTACTTCACTTCTATTGATCTTTCATTTGAGAGGGTGACATCACAGGAGGCTGAGGCTGTAGTCACTCTTTGCAGCTTCTGGAATAGGAGATCACAAGGTGACAACGCTGCAGATACTTACCAGTTTCTTGCATCATTGCCCCTTGAGGAGGTCTTGGATCCCTGATTATGGGTGATGGATGCTGTGGCTGGGCCAAGTGAAGCACTGGCATGCTATTCAGGTTTCTGTGGCCGCTTTCATTGCTTATGTGAAGACATTGATGGGAGGGGGTGTTAGATTCAGTGAGTGACACCAGCGCTGTCCACAGCCTCTAGCACCCCCCCTTATTTGAAAAGTTATCAGGGGAGTGGTGTTCTGGGTCTTAATGCCTCTAGCACCACTCTCAAATAAAACATTATATAGGGGTGGTGCTAAAAGTAGTGAGTGACACCAGTGCCACCTCCTGATGATGCTTCATTTGTGGATGGTGCCAGTGGCTGTGGGACAGTGCTGATGTTACTCACTGTATCCACCCCCCCCCCCTGCTAACATCTTTCACACAAGCAATCGAAGCAGCTGCAGAGAGATGAGGAACATGCCGGTGCTGCACTAACCCTGGACACAGTGTCCATCACACATCATCCAGGATCCAGGACATCCTCAGGGGGGAGACAATGCAAGTAATTAGTGATAATCTGCAGCACTACCCCCTCATGATGTGATGTTCCACAAGTAGTGATAGACACTGTGGGGAGTGACTGCAGCTCCAGCCTCCTGTGACGTCACCTTGTAGACTGCTCTCAAACAAAGGTCACAGGGAGTGTGATAAAAAAAACAACACATTTAGCGATTAGATAGAGATGGGAGAAGAGTAGGGAATTGTATAGTAAAGATAATTACAAAAGTGGTTAGGGAGTAAACATTGATAGAAAATTAATTTCAGGTGTCGGACCACCCCTTTAAGAAGTTAGCCACTTGTAGAAATTTAATTGAAGAAAAGGACTTTAGGAAGGAGGAACAATAACTCCAACATGACTTATTGTCTAACTAGGCTCAGGTGAGGTGTTTCTGTTGTTTGTCTGCATGCTATGAGTGAAAGGAAATCAGAAGTCAGGAATTACCTGGCACAATACAATATGGCAAAAGAGACAGCCTATAATCTCAACGAGCATGAAGGCTTAAAGATGGAAATTAAAAAAAAAAACATTAAAAACACATAATTCCTGAGTAAACTACATGTAAGACTGTACACCATGAGGTGCCCATCATCCATTGGTGACCTTTGTTGGCCAAATCTGACACTCGGTTAATTCAGTCTGTATGCTCCCATGCCTGAACGAGAAATGGAATGAATGACATCTATATAACTAAGCCTAACATATGGCTACAGATACCTTGATTGATTTAAATATTTTTCTGCTAAAAATAACAAAAAATATGTAACTATATATGATGAAGATGGGCCTTTTCTTTTAGCCATCTCATCCTTAATTTCTTAATTGGGGGATGTATTTTGGATTGTGTGTTATTCATATATTTTAAGCCAAAAAAAGGAATGCTTTTCATATAGAGGAGAGCAGCAAAACGTTTCTGTAAAGAATTTTCCTATTTTTAATCGGTTAGATGGTTTCCTCAGGGGTAGTTGAAGGTGAGTTGTAGTGGGTTGCAGTGGACTATGTCTGTTTCATACACTTTGTCCACATGTCTAGCATAGGGGCTGTGTAGTAATGGCAAAATTATTTAGGGGCAAGAATAGCCTTTGCACATGGGACGGAGACTCGTAGCTCACATCCTTGGTGCTCGTAAACCAGTGATCTCCAGCTATGATAAATCTGCAACACTCAGCCTATATTTGACATGACATGTGGTGCAATAAATTCACAGAAATTGACCTGCAGTTTAACTTTTAATTCTGAAAAATGCACATGCTGCTGATTTCACTCTTTGCAATATCTTCTGCAAATGTTCAGCAAGTTACTAGAAAAATATGCAAGTAGTTGTCACTGCTTTTTACCAAATTGACATCTCATATGGATGGCTCCTAAAAGTATTAAGGGGGCTTTACACACAATGACATAGCTAACGAGATGTCGTTGGGGTCACGGAATTTGTGACGCACATCCGGCCTCGTTAGCAATGTTGTTGCGTGTGACACGTACGAGCGACCGCTAACGATTAAAAATACTCACCTAATCGTTGATCGTTGACACGTCGTTCAAATCCCAAATATCGTTGATGGTGCAGGATAATAATAATAATAATTTTATTCATTTATATAGCGCTATTAATTCCACAGCGCTTTACATACATTGGCAATACTGTCCCCATTGGGGCTCACAATCTAGAGTCCCTATCTGTATGTCTTTGGAGTGTGGGAGGAAACCGGAGTACCCGGAGGAAAACCACGCAAACATGAGGAGAGCATATAAACTCCTTGCAGATAGTGTCCTTGGTGGGATTTGAACCCAGGACCTCAGCGCTGCAAGACTGCAGTGCTAACCACTGAGCCACCGTGATGCAGGTTGTTCGTCATTCCTGAGGCAGCACACATCACTACGTGTGACACCCCATGAACGATGAACAACATCGTACCTGCGTCCTCCGGCAACGAGGTGGGCGTGAATTTCATTCGGCTGCTCTCCACCCCTCTGCTTCTATTGGACGCCTGCTGTGTGACGTCGCTGTGATGCCGCACGAACCACCCCCTTAGAAAAGAAGCAGTTTGATGGCCACAGCGACGTTGTTAGGCAGGTAAGTTTGTGTGACAGGTACTAGCAATATTGTGCGCCACAGGCAGCGATTTGCCCGTGATGCACAAACAACGGGGGTGGGTGCTTTCACGAGCAACATCACTAGCGATGTCGCTGCATGTAAAGCTGCCTTTACAGCTAGAATTACATGACGGCAGTTTGGTAAATGCTCTCTAGTTGGTTGCTGAGTATTAGACAAGTGTTTCTTAACTCCAGTCCTCTAGCCTCCTAAACAGATCATAATTTAAGGATAGCCTATAAAGAGAATACCTGCGACTGGAGCACTGACAGCAATTACATCATCTGTGAAGTAGTAAGGAAATCCAGAAAACATGACCTGTTGAGGGTATTGAGGAGTGTAGTTAAAGAACACTGTGTAAGACCACTGAGAGAAACATGCAATATCCAAAAATCCCTATGAATACTTACCCAACATTTCTCCTAACTAGAGATGAGCGGACACATGGAAGTTCGGTCCAGTGGCTTCATCTGGACTTTAGATAAAGTTCGGTTTGGGACCCAGACTTGACCTGATTCCCATTGGAAGTCATTACTTGGGCAGCTCAGGTCTCCGCCTGCATGCAACAAGTCATAAATTGAACACTTCCAGGGGTGGGTGGGTAAGGTTTTTCCAATTTTTTTTTTTTGCTGCACATTACATCCGATCACATTGTTGTTACTCATAACGTGAGCTGTTGAAACACTGAAAGCATCTTGCACTGGGCTGAGCACCGAGTGTACCCGAGCACAGTGATGCTCACTTAAGTGGTTTCCATACGTAAAGCACCCGAACTCTGAATTAAAAGTCTTTTTTTTTGTAGTCTACGCTTGGTACGAACGCCAAACAACGAACCTCCGATTCGCTCACTTCTACTCCTAACTCCGAATTCCAGAATGAAATTAACTTTAGTCCTCCTGGCAGCCTCAGACTTTCAGTTGTAGGGGTGGTGCCGTAGCGGCATCAGTCACCTTCCTGCATAGTGAGAGACAGCTGTAATTGCACCCCTGGGACTGACTGACAGCCTGCTCAGCATTACAGTACAATGAGGCACACACATCTTTAACTAATTTGTACACCTATTGGTTGTTCATACACCAAAGAAAGCAAAGCTACCCCAGCTATCAACAGGAGAAGTTTGGTCCTCAGGAGTCTTACATTCTTTCCCCTAAACCATTCTCATTTCTCTCGTCACCTTCAAAGAGTCACTACAGCGTCAAATTGCAAAACAATTACACATTTGTGTCAAATGGGGCTTGGCCAAAATATGAAAAACTTTTATGCCCTTAAAAAATACTCCTATTAATGCTTTTGACTTGGGTTTTCCAATTTTTTTCATTGTTGGGTTAAGTATATTTGGAAGGGAGGGTGTGATCCAAATCCAAAAATGTTGAAATCATTCATATTGTCACTGTTTATCACAGTCCTTTATATTAAATTCTGTCCTTATTATTGTCCAATATCTATACAGTAGTATTATCTTTCTATTCAACAAAGAAACAAAGGGAAATTGCAGATTGTACAGTATGAAGTTGCCAAGAGATTTCAATGATCATGGATGAATTGCATCAGTTAGCTTTTTCCTTCCGCGAACGAGCCTTATGATAAAAGGGTTAGCGCCTAATAAGAAAGGTGTAAATCACATGTAGGCCCTTACGTTTCCAGTTTGCTGCCTTTCCAATGTGTTGTCAAACAGCTGTTAACAGGTTACGCTATAGAGGAGTATGAGAGACGCTCTGTAACGTGAGCTGGCCAGCTGTAAAAATGAGAAGTGAAGTCAGATAATTAGAGGAAAAGACATGTACTTAATGTACATTTTCTCCGAGTGTATATGTCATCCCTCCCGGCTTTAGGAAGCTGGCCTTTAAATGTTCTTTGAGCCGGGATTTTTTTTTCTTGATTGAACACAATTCGCTCTTATTATCTAGCTCTGCATTATTCTGCAGCCATTTGGGCTTTTTTTAAATCCCTTTGCTGCCACAGAAGTAGAAAGGCCAGAGCGTTCTGAAGCCATGTGACAAAGTAGGGGTTTGGGCAATCAGCATTAATTATGGGCTAAGTTGTGGTAAAATGACAGGTCTGAAGTAAAATATTACAAAGATGCCGTAAGCTTGAATTCTTTCTATTGAGTCAGCCATTCAGGGTCAAGTGGAATAAAGAAGCTCTCCGCCACTCCCTTTCCTGAAATGAAAAGGCTGCATTAGTCTGTGAGACAGCAATCACTGGACGTGTTTTTGTTTAAAAAACGAAATGCAGTTTCAGTTCCAAATCACGTGGCCCTGCCAATAGCTCCTACGGGGATCGGAGGAAGTCTGCTCTCAAGCCCATAAAATTAAAGCAATTTCAGTGCAACTAATTGTATATCAATAAATCAAAGCCTGTAGGCCTGTCTGTATTACTGTAGCATTTTATATTTTATGGTTGTGCTCTGGTAGGTATCTCCGATACCAGTTTGTGCGAGAGCCAGACATAGTCATAGTACTTTAAAGTCGATGCCAGATGTTGCAGATTGATATTTGGGAATATTAAGCACATAGACATTTAGATACAATGATATACAAATGAATTACATTTTGACTACACAATGCAAAAAATGTACTTAATAAGTATAAATGTTTTCCTCATTGTATACATCAAGCTTATTTTTTTTAGCAATGAATAAATCCATTCCTTCTACAATTTTTGGATCAAGCAAGAAGAAATGTAGAGGTAATGGGCAAGTATTGGCTTAATAAAATTGAAAATTTAATGGATGAGTAGGCAGGAGTCCCAGTGGGGTTAACACAGGTCCTGCATTGGCTGCAATGTGGAAGAGTGTATGGGGG
The DNA here is from genome assembly GCF_048569485.1 of Anomaloglossus baeobatrachus. NCBI lineage: Eukaryota > Metazoa > Chordata > Amphibia > Anura > Aromobatidae > Anomaloglossus > Anomaloglossus baeobatrachus. Next base: position 158,192,486 of record NC_134353.1, on the reverse strand, counting down.
AAAGCCCGGGTATGACTTTATGCACAGCTGTACAGGCCACCAAGGCTTCAACCCAAAACACCTGTACAGCTGCACATAAGGTCATACCCGGGCTTTCCCCAATACACTCTACCACATTGTCAGTCATCGAAGGACCTTTTAACCCCACTGGGACTCCTGCCTACTCAGCCATTTAATTACCATAGCCAGACCTTAATCTTTCTCTAACTCTCGCCTTTTGGAATCTCTGAACATCTTACACTGGTAGTGCACTTAAAGGGGTACTCTACTTTCCATAACCTGAACTGAGTCACATATAGCGTCCAGTGCTCATATCTGACCTCTGCCAGAACCAATACCAGCTGATCATTGGAGTTTCGGGTGTTAAACCAACCATGATCTGATATTGATTACCTATCCTAAACGTAGTTCTGTAAGCTGGGCACGCACTTTAGAAAGCTGAATTATCCCATTTGCCATACACATGCAGACTCAGCTTAGATGAGCATACATGTGTTCTCAATGTGGAGCAAGGCAGTGCCAGATATCTCTTCCGCCAACTGATCTCCTCTGAGAATTGGAAGATTAATTATATGAGGAGCCAATAACCCAAACCTTCTTCCTCCAACATCTGCAATAGCTGTAGAGGTGCTAGTGATGTATGGGGAGGCTCCCATGCCCATTAGATGGTTATCAGGACCCGACAAAGCCCATTAAAGTAATTCACTAAGATGATACTTGGCCAACAGGCAAATGCAGTAAAAGAAATGGAAACAACAGTAAACAGAATATCTTTTTTGACAAAGCCATCAAAATACGATATCTATTTTTATACACCTGTGACCTGACAGATTGCTTTTTTCACATGGGTAAAAATATATACTAAATAAGCATTTCCAAATACCAAAAATTCCAAAAAAACACTGTTCTTAAATCTATCTACCATTTCATTTCCATATAAAAACACACATTTTTATAGCATTCTTAAAAATAATAACGCTCCATTGTGATTGGCTGTGTGATTGGTTTCTCTGGGCAACAAAGACAATTTTTCATAGACTGCATCATACATATCTATATGAAATTGCATCTATCTAATTCAATGGAGCTAGGCTGCAATTCCAGACACAACACATGGATACATGTGATGATTAGTGATGAGCGATCATGCTCGGCACAACTCAATTCTTGATTGAGCATCAGGGTGTTTGAGATGCTCTGTGCTTGATCGAGTATCGTGGGTGCTTGACATGCTACACTTCTCACCAGAGAGAGAGTATTTTTAGGTCTTCTGGAATGATGCTCAAGTTTCCCTTTGACTTCCTTATGCTCGGTACTCAAGGCGAGCCCTTCTGAGCATCCAACCTACTCAATTCGAGCACCAAGCACTAGATCATTTTAGTGCTCGCTCATCACTAGTGCTGATATTTTGATATTTCTGTAAGAAAACCAGCCATGTTTTTCTAATTCTTGCCAACCCACGACTGAGGTGTAGTGTAGCATATGTAGCATGTCAGCCGTGGAAATCAAATATGCAGCAGAACCTTTGATCATCTCAACAAATAGTAGCTGACGTTAGTTTGTAAAAGAGCAGAATATAGAAAAACAAGACAAAACTATAGAATTATCAACCGAAACAAGAATTAATTATTAAAATTACACTAAGAACACTTTCATCAATTAAACAATAGGAAGGTCACAGATTCCAAGTTATTAGTAAACGTGTTTACAACAAATGAAGTGTTATTGTGCTGTCCTTGAGTGCGCAGCCTTCAAAATCGATTTCTATAAATCCGAAGTTCTCCGTTCTGCAGTTGTCAGTCAGGTAGGGTGGGTGTAGATTGAATACACTTGGATGCAAAAGCTATATCATTTTATTATGGATTCATAAAATTCTATTCTTAAAATCAGGATTATATGGTTATTCTTTTTAGAAAAAAATAGCACGGCAATAAGTTCATGTAGAGTGTGAATGTTTTTATTGTTGCAGCGCCATTTTATGCGGCGCGCATGTGTCTCCTTATCTGCTGCGTACATGAACAAGGTCAGATGACCAAAACATAGGCCATTTCTTGTACAGTATTTTGCTGCTGCACTATTAAAAACATTCACACTTTGCACAAACTTAGTGCTGTGGTATTTTTTCTAAAAACTTCATATTTTGTACCACTGAGCACTACAATTACGACCATTAAGTGCCCACCATTTGCCTTCTATATGCTCATACTGACATGAACATTTTAAAGTACACCAGTTTTATCAGGTCTAGGATATCTAATTAATAATGCATGCAGTTTGTAATATGTAATCTGGTCGCTGGAACATCGCTACATGGTAGCTGGTGAGCTGTTAATCAGGCAGATCTCCACAGTGATCAGAGATCAGCCATCAGTCATCAGTGACCTGTGTAACAACGGCTCCCTGCTTACTCAGAACAGGTGCTCGCTGGTCTCCCGCTGTCAAACACGCCGATGCGTGCTGCACAGCGGGAGACCAACGAGTAAAAACTAGTCCTGATCCTTTTGTCACGATCAGCGACCTCGCAGCAGGGGCCCGCTGACTGCTGCTTTTCACACACAGCGAGATCGCTAGCAAGGTCGCTGATACATCATAAAACCTGTGATGTTTCAGCGATCTCACTAGCGATCTCACTGTGTGTGACGGGGCTTTACAGATATCATCTCACAGTTCTGTCTATCTCTCAATTTTCTCACATTGAGTGCAATGGTGGGAGACCTTGAAGTGTTTGTAATGATACATAACTTATCTCAGCTACAGTATATCTTTACAAAGGAGCTGTAGAGTTCTGTATTATTAGAAACACTTCCAGATCTCATCTCACAGTTCTGTCTAGCTCTCAATTTCCCCCACATTGAAAGCAATGAAGTGAGATCTTGAAGTGTTTGTAATGATACATAACATATATCAGCTACAGTATATCTCTAAAGAGCAGCTGTAGCATTATGTATCATTAGAAACACTTCCAGATTTCCTCTCAGTTCTGTCTAGCTCTCAATTCCCCCCACATTGAGTGTAATGAGGTGAGATCTTGAAGTGTTTGTAATGATACAAAACTTATCTCAGTTACAGTATATGTGACGCCCTGGACCCCAGGGGTCACGTTACACTAACAACACACACACACACACACCCCTCCCCCGGCCAGGTACACCAATCAATCAAAATCCTTGTTGCCACCCTCCAGGCTTGATGTCCACACCAGGTGGGGCGGAGCCAGGTGGTTGACCCCACCCACCAAGGAGTTCACAGGCCTGGAGGCGGGAATAGACAGCAGATAGATGGTAGTAGTCAGTGGAAGTGAGAAGAGTAAAGTCTGTGTGTGTCTGGGTCGGAGCCCAGGCACAATCAGCAAGGTCGGCAGACAGTGGTGGCCGTCTGCAGGAGTTGGTGGAGGTCAGCGGAACCGTAGGACCGGTGTCGGACGATGGCCCGCCGGTACCGAACCGGGGAGCAGATTGAAGCCAAGCACCAAGGCAGGGTACTCAGACCCCGACTAGGCTCGGAAGCCGCCGTAAAGGTCAAATTCTCTGATTGCGGTCTGGACCTCAGGGGTTCATTCCCAACCAAGTCCCGTTAGAAGGCAACAGCCCAACCCGTCTGGATAAAAGCCACTGCCAAGGGCCAGAGATCCAAGGGCCAGCGCCTGCGGGCAAAACGGGCTCTCCCGACACGTACACGCCGGGGAGCGGACTACCCGTGGGAAGCCATAGGAGTCAAAATCACATACAGGTGCAGGAAACGAACAGCCACCATCAACCTGTCTGGGGAGAGTGAAAACACCGCAGCCGACTGTGGGCCCCATCCATCCAGCCGTTTGGTTTATCAGAGACTAAGTCCTTCTGTGTCGGAGTGAGTACAACAAAGCCATCCGGCACCGCGCTGCATCGCAACCTTGCACCCGCGCCCACGCTGCCTCCTCGCATCCAGCCCCTGCACCTGCACCTATACCTTCCCTCCCCAACCGGTGCCCCGGGACCAACAGCCCCTACCCTCAGAGGGGCCAACACCTCAGCTGCTTTCCGCCATCGCTCCCGGGAACCCCCGTCACCAGCAGCGATGGTGCCCAACCATCACCACAACCCCGTGGGTGGCGTCACGACCGACATCCCACCACAAACCTCCCCTTTTCACTCGTGGGCGAGGAGGCGCTGCTCGAGCCCCCGGGTCCAGCCCCGTGCTCGAGCCACCGAGGAGCAGCAGCACCGGACCCAACCGCCAGCGATTCCCAGGCGAGCGGCGTTCCCAACCCCTCTGCCCGCGACAACTTGGCGTCACGAACAGGATCCTACCCATCTACTTACCAGTAGAAGTGCGCCTTGCAGTCCCCGCCGGCGGTGTCCGGCCAAAAAATTTGAAAGTCCGTCATTTTGGGCGCGAAGAGTTCCCGCTCAAGTTGTCTTCCCCGAGCAGGGAAGGCGCGAAAAGTGAAGCCCCGCCCCCAAGAGAAGGAGGTGCTGGAGAGAACTAAGGGGGGCGGGTGAAGGCCTGACTCATGTAACCAAAGGGATAAAGGGCAGGGATGCCAGGACTCTGCCAAACCCTCCACCCGCGACATATATCTCTACAGAGCAGTTGTAGAGTTATGTAGCATTAGAAACACTTCCAGATCTCATCTCACAGTTCTGTCAGCTCTCAACTTCCTCCACACTAAGTGCAATGAAGTGAGATCAGGAAGTCTTTGTAATCATACATAACTCAGCTGTACACAGTAGCTGCAATGTGACAAGGGGGCAAGTTCTTTTCTCCCCACCATGATGCTCCCTACTGATGATGTCAACTTCATACAGGGGAAAAAAATCCCTAGAGACCAATCTCTGGTAATGACCAATTGTACTATGACATCATTTTTATCCTAAACTTTACAAGCTAACATCTCCACAATGGAGAGGAGAAATAAAAAAAAAGGACATTTTTCTTAATTTTGCAGTCACCATTTCATGATGTGGCCAGTTTAGCATGTACTAATGACAGGTCATCTTTAGGCAGCATACTTCCCTGAGAGCAGGCAATATTTTGGTGATAAATAGTCCTCAATTCAACTTTACCATAACATGTTGGTAGAAATGGAGAATCATTCCACGTTAATTTAAGCACCAAAACGTTTGAAGCACACATTTTCAAAGCAGACCACATCCATATTGAATAGATGTATGTCATAAGTATTTAGCGAGAAATATGTTTATTGCATTTTTTACAATTTGTTTTAAAAAAACCTAACTAGGTAGAACAATACAGAAATATAAATATATAATAATAGCAATGCAGGGCTTCCTCGGGCGGTAAAGACAGACAAAAGTTAATGAAAGTTCTACTAACAAAACAGTTATCCTAGCAAGTTCACTTTACTGAAACATATGTATAATTTCTTGGAAACCGTGCTCAAAGGTCTGATTTTGAAATGTTATTAGGCAAATTCGGCACTACACAATACAATTCAGGAGGATTGAAGATGTTCTTTAATTGGAACTCATGTCTTGGTTTTTAATTAGAATTGCAGAATTCTCTTTATTTCAGCCAGAGGGTCTTATATCGCTATGCGTAAGTGGAAGAAGTGAATAGATATTGTGGCAGTTAATATAGTAAATGTCCATTCTTTAATATTACCCGCTAAGCCTCAGCAGGGAGATTTCACTTGTCCTACTGACCAGTAATAATTGGAAGAAAAAGCTAATTTACCACATTGAGGGTAATCGGGGAATCATAGTAAAATCCATGACTTGATGGTTTAGGGTATATAGACGTCTTGACAGCTCAATTTGTCATTACTGTACATGTCAACCTGTTATATAAATGTTCAGCTTCTTTTAGTGGAATCACCGGGACTTCTCTGCTCGCGAGTGTAGCAAAATGGGAATTGCACTTTATTATGGCTAAACTTGTAGTAGGTTAAGAGACTTATAAAAGTCAATACACTGCAACTTTTTCAATGTAAGCAATAATAAATGAGTTTTTAAGGCAGGATAATTCCCTTTCTTACATATCGCTAGCACTTCGCACACTCCATGCAGAGATGAGAAATTAGTCTAGATTATTTCAGGTCACCCTTATTAGACTTTTAGTCTTATTTTCATTTATAGAAATCCATTCACTAAATCTTGTATTAAAGATTCAAGACAGGGACATGCCCCCTGTAGAAGCCGGGAGCGAAACACGTGTCGGGGAATCGGGTGGTCGCGGTATTTTCATCATCCCAGGTAACTTTTGCTCCATAGCGGTGTCTTGGGGATTGTGCAATAGTATTTTCCGTGGAGGAATAGCACTTGCAGACTGTTTTGCACAGCCCTTCATGGTCATTCACATGGGCCTCTTATAGCACTAGTCACTTTATCATTAAGTTTGGTGCAATACACATTGGTCAGCTTGTTGTAATTTTTGAAGATATATACAGCACTGGTCACTTTATTGGAGATTTGTGCAATATATTATCGCTTAAACCCGTATATATTTTTCTTTTGATTGCAATTCATCATTTTATTGTGTGGTGTTTTTTCTGTGTATTTTTTGATGATAATAAAAATTATTAATTGATTGAGACGTGGTGTACTCCTTTAAAAGGGAAAAAATCTTTATTTCCTTTTTGTGGTACAAGAGTTGAAATGTGCAGTAAAATTTGCAGCACAAGGTTAGGTCCAATTCCTATGTACTTGCTATGGGTTTTCTAAGCAGATTTATGCAAGTAAATGCAATAATATTAAATTGTTATAAAAATAACTTTTATTTCCATAATATTCTGCAGCACTTTACAATTCAGAAGTAACTTGTAGAAATAGGATACCAGCAAAGTAAATGAAGTTCCAACAAATGTCGTCAACAGGTTGCTGGAAACTTTTTTTGTGGAACTCAATGTGTAGTCAGGTTTCAAAGCAGATCTGTCATGGTTACCTCTTACGGTTAAAGGGGATGTCCACTACTTAACATTGATGAACTCTTCTTCGGATAGGTCATCAATACCTGATCAGCTGGGGTCCGACATCCTGCACACCCGACATCCTGCACACCCGCCGATCAGATGTTTCCGGAGCAGGCAGCAGCAGACAGACAGAAATGCACAATTTTGGAGGAGCTTCGTCTTCTGATAGCTGCTGCAGCTGGGTTTGTACATCCGCCTCCAATTCAAATCAATAAGAGGTGGATGTGCAGTACTTGACCATGGCCGCTATCAGAAGATAGAGCAGCTCTGGAACTGAGCATTTCTGGGCATCTACTGCCGCCACCGGCAATGAGAAGAGCTGATTGGCGGAGGTGATGGGTGTTGGACCCAAGCCGATCAGACATTGATGACCTATCCTACGATACGCTATCAATGTTAAAGTAGTGGAAAACCTCTTTAAATAGTGTGGTGGCCATCTCTCTTCGACATTTTGTAAGAAAATGTAAATTGCAAACCCCCTTAAAGATTGCTTTGGGGGGTTCACTAAATTTTTTTCTAACTTAATGCATAGTTAATCATACAAGCATCATTTAGTGAGCTGCAAAACTATATAGAAGCACAACCAGAAGCAATAAACTTTACATGACGAATGGCAGTTGTACTTGTTAAATTAATTGCTCAGTCTGCATTTAAACTTTACTGTAGCATCATCCCATGAAGAAATGCCCAACCTTTGCCCTGAAATCACACTTATAAACTTTCAGTGACTTTTAGCAAATTATAATGGTTTGGGAAACTACTCGCTCATTTCCAACATTAGTGCTTTCACGCTGAACTTAAAGTCTAACTTATTAAACACAATACTTTTTCATTACGGTGCCATTTTCTGGTCCAAATTTCTCATATCTCATTGAGTTTGGTCCCCTGAGCACCTATTATGGCATTTCGGCCCCATCAAGGACCAGATGACAGAATAGCTGTGAAAGCTTTACAGCACTGGCCGGCACACGCAATATTACACTTGGCCAAACATCTTGACTGCACATGAAGCTCCACACAGTGCTCCGAGTTATTGAAGTCCTCTGTGTCTCATACAAAAACAAAATTGAACCGAAGAAGAGTATTTTTATTCCATCTTTTATTGTGCACAGTCTTCTACACAATGATAATACTTTTCGATTTAGTGGGATTCCGCTACATGATGAGTACTGTTAATATTGACTTGCAGTGCTGTCAGTATTGGGAATCCTGGACACTCATTTGTACAAAGCTTTTTTATACCAACAATAACACAAAAGGACAGTGTAATAAAATAAAGATCATTTTTAGATTATTTTTAGACATGTGGAAGGCATCCAATTCTTTTTCTCTAAATATACGGCTCCAGTTCTGAGTATTATATTTGTTAGAATGTAGTCCTGGTCTTATACTAAAGGTCAATTTGTCTCTCTGCTAAAGGTGCATCTTCTATAACAGTCGAACGAACACTTAATCAGCTGACAGCTATTCCTCCCCAACCATCTTATATACATGAATGCTCGAATCAACTGAGAATGCATGTGGGCTGAATAAGGAAAGGGGAGTAAGCCTCTGGCAGACACCTTCCATTGTGGCTAATCACCGTTGACAATAAGGGATGGCACATATTGAAATCAATATGCCTGATTGCTCTTTTCCTCAGCTCATCTAAATTGGTACCCTCTGCTGACATTATTCTAAGTGTATACAGTTAGAGAGGGATCAATAGGGCTTCACAGTAATTTAACCACCATCTGTATCTTACTGTGATATTAAACAGGATTATGTAAGCTCAAATCTTTGAATTCCTAGGCTTGTTACAAATATATCATAAAACTTTTTTCACTACACTTGATGTATAGAGATGAGCGAACCCGAGGTTCAGTGTTCGGTTTTTGGCCGAACACCGACTTTTAAAAAAACAAAACATTGAGCTGTAGAGACTAGAGTTGAGCGAACCTAAGGTTTGGTGTTTGGTTTTCGGCCAAACACCGACTTTAAAAATTAAAAACAGAGTTTGGTGTTCGGGTGCTTTACATTTGCTGACCACTCACGCGAGCATCACTGTGCTCGGGTACACTCTGTGCTTGGCCCAGTGTGAGCAGCTTGTAGTGTTTGAACAGCTCACACTGGGGGTAACAACAGCATGATCGGATTTAGTGTGTACCCCCACCAAAAAATGGAAAAATCCCGCCTATCCTCCACGGAGGTTTTCTGCTTATGGCTGCCTGTAAGTGGGCAGAGATTCGAACTATCAATCAGTGACTTCCATTGGGGTTCAAGTCAAGTCCGAACCCATGGAGGTCCTGTTCAGCTGCTCCCGCCAAACCGAACTTCCATGGGTTCTCTCATCTCTGTTGATGTGTGGCTCAGTGGGCCACCCTACAGTAGAAGGACATTTAGGCTTTTATCATATGACTTCTCTTATCTTTTTCTAATAAAATGTGGAAAAACTGGGTGCTCTATGATTCCAGAATAGCTACACTGTAGGTATTTTTGCATAATATTAATATGAAAGATCTGGTCGATTCATACCTCATTTATTGACTGACTGCTGCACCTGTCAATGTGACAGCAACAACACAGCTAAAACATGGACACCAGGATCATCACCCGAGACTCAACACTGGACCACGAATGCTGAGTGAAGTACAGTTTATTTTATTTATATCGATGCTTTTCTAAAAGAGGAAAACCCCTTTAACTCATCAGTTAAAACATTTACTTGATAAGCTGATTATCAAGTCTTCTCCTAGGTTTCGCTCACAATGGCTTCTTCTATGGCATGCACCAAAAAAGCCATTTAATTTCAAAACCCATGAATGTCATACATATATAGATAGATATATAATCTGTGTATGCATTTATAAGATACAGCCATACAATGAGGGAATGTTGTCAAAAACATCTTTGATGGAAGACTAAGAGGTACTTTGCACACTGCGACATCGCTAGCTGATGCTAGCGATGCTGAGCGTGATAGTACCCACCCCCGTCGCACATGCGATATCTTGTGATAGCTGCCATAGCGAACTTTATCGCTACGGCAACTTCACATACCTGCCCTGCGACGTCTCTCTGGCCGGCGACCCGCCTCCTTCCTAAGGGGGCGGGTCATGCGGCGTCACAGCGACGTCACATGGCAGGCGACCAATAAAAGCAGAGGGGCGGAGATGAGCGGGACGTAAACATCCCGCCCACCTTCTCCCTTCCGCATTGTCGGTGGAGGCAGGTAAGGAGATGTTCCTCGCTCCTGCAGCTTCACACACAGCGATGTGTACTGCCGCAGGAACGAGGAACAACATCGTATCTCCTATTGGTGCGACATTATGAAAATGACTGACGCCACACAGATCACCGATTCACGACGCTTTTGCGATCGTTTATCGGTGCATCTAGGCTTTACACATTGCGACGTTGTTAGCGGCGCCCGATGTGCGTCACTTTCGATTTGACCCCAACGATATCGCGGTAGCAATGTCGCAATGTGCAAAGTACCCCTTGGGCAAAGTGGCAACAAAACTGAAATAAGTAGTATTGACTAAATCCATATTTGGTCCAATTCAGACATTGTTTATTCACTTACATGTTGTATCATATTCAGTGAGGCTATTTACATACCTGTGTGTATTTATTGGATGCCTCACCCTCGAACCCCCCCACACACACACACACACGCACACACACACACGCACACACACACACGAAAGGGAAATATGTCTGTTTTTTATCGAGATCACAGATCAAATTCGCCAATAACAATTATTATTGGTGGAGAAATGGTTGCAATCGGAGGAAATACATGTCATCCTAGTGAAGTATATTTTTATTTTTTACTGCTAAATTGGTAGGATGAGCTTGGATTTTTTTTTTCATACAAGAAAAATGGATATAACAAAGATGGCAAAAATGGTTACCTGGATTAAAGGTGTGTGGAAATCAAATTCTGCATACGGATGCAAAGTGGTCTGTTTTTCCCTGGCATGCATAAAAAGGACATCTGATTGAGGTCTTTTTTTCTTGGTAAATGGAGGCCCTACTAGAGATAAGTGGATCGGTGGAAGTTTGGTTTGGCGGGTTCAGCTGGACTTTACATAAAGTTCGGTTTGAGACCCAAACTTGACTTGAACCCCAATGGAAGTCACTATTTGGGCAGTTTGAGTCTCTGTCCACATGTAGCCAGCCATAAACGAAATACTTCCGGGGAGGGTCGGTGGGGGTTTTCCATTTTTTGTTTGGTGCACACTACATCTGATCCCACTGTTGTTACCGCCAGTGCGAGCTGTTCAAACACTGTAAGCGGCTCACACTGGGCTGAGCACCGAGCATACCTGAGCACAACAATGCTCGCTCAAGTGGTCAGCATATGTAAAGCACCTTAACTCCAAAACTGAGCTATGTTTGTTTGTAAAGTCTTTGTTTGGTACAAACACCAAACACCGAAAGTTGGGTTCACTCACCTCTAGTCCCTACAGTTCAATACACAGTTCACATGCTACCATTAGTTTACACCCTTATGGGTGCTCAAATATAGTCCCATATTAAGAGGTATAGAGACTAGTAATAGAATTATTTCCAATAGCCATATGTATAATCTCAGAGTACCCAAAATGGATCCCGCAACATCACAGACATATCTGCCTCTGTGTAATTTAGTCAGTATATTAGGTCTCCGTATTGAGACCCTGACAAGCTTTGACATTAAAATTGGTATGATCATCTAGTAATGACAGCTCTAGGAACAATGAGCCATGACTCAGACTGTAACCACACTGCATCACGATGTTTTTCACATATTATTTGCAAAAAATCTCTAAATACATTCAGAATCGCCTGCATTCTTGTAATGAAATCAGTTTGTGCCATTATAATCAAAATCGCAGTTTTTGCATGAGAATGAGTAAAACCCGGCTCATCTATGATATGTGGGAAGGAATGCAGGCGCCTAAAAATTTCTGCCATTGTAACTAGCATTATTTTAATACCTCTGCAAATGTACAGTTGAAGTAAAAACTTGTGTGCATCAAAGCATACTTCCCTCTGCTTTGATAAGTAGTCTCTTTAATCACAGATTTGCTCTAAAATCTGGATGGCATTCAAAATCGGCTTTCTTGGCTTCATCATCATATGACTTTTATGTGTGGCTTGTTAACAATCACCATATGTGCAACCGCAATGCGCTATAGACCAGTAGGTGGCAACTTACTCTCTCGAAGGCTTCCAGAAATCAACGTCATGAGTCCTCTTCTTGGTGAAAAAATACTTTATATAACTTTTTTTCAGGGTTTGTCTGATTAAACAAAACAATGTTAAATACCATGTTATGAAATCATTAGTTGTGAGGGATCACCTTCCCAAAATCCCTTATCTAATAACCAGAGAAGAAGAAGGCTACAAGGAGGGTCTCCTGGTCCGGTGGCCTGAGCACGTCCATGCATTACATGATGTGAGTGGACACTTGATTTATTTTCATACCTGTATTAAAGGATATTTCCATAAATCTGTAAATCACAATATCTATTGTAAGTAATCAAACTGCTCACTTTCTCCAGTAACACCAATTTATGACAGTCCTAATTGTAAAATAAAGTATCGTGCAAAGGTTTGGGCACCCCTGGTCAAAATTACTGTTATTGTGAACAGTTAAGCAAGTTGAAGATTTAATTATCTCTAAAAGGCATAAAGTTAAATATGACATTTACTTTATATATCTTATATTTTCAACTTTTACATTTTTTAATTTAAAAAAAGGAAAATGGGCCAATGCAAAAGTTTGGGCACCCTACATGGTTATTACCTAGTAGCACTCCCTTTGGCAAGTATCACAGCTTGTAAATGCCTTTTGTAGCCAGCCAAAACTCTTTAATTTTTTGTTTGAGGGGTTTTCATCCATTCTTTCTTGGAAAAGTCTTCCAGTTCAGTGAGATTCCTGGGTCGTCTTGCATGCACTGCTCTTTTGAGGTCTAGCCACAGATTTTTAATCATGTTCAGATCAGGGGACTTTGATGGCCATTGTAAATCCTTCAGGTGGCACCTTTTGAGGTCATCTATTGTGGATTTTGATGTGTGTTTAGGATCAATATCCATTTGTAAAAGCCATAATACAATACTATATTTTTCCCTATGACTATAGGCAATGTAGTACACCAGAAACGCATAAGGGTTGACATGTACAATTTTTAACATGTGCTAATAAATTATTCACTCGTTCATCATTATCACTGAGGATGTGCCGCGATTCTTCTTCATTTTGGTGTTCACAACAGTAGTAATAATGACCAGGGGTGCCCAAACTTTTGCCTGCCACTGTAATTAGGGGAAGATGCATGGATTGGGCCTAGCCCACTTCATAGAAGGGAAATGCCAGCTGTGTTATACAGCCACAACCTGTTCATAACAAATAGCTTAGATTTCTGCTCTGTAATTACTCAAATGCTGATGTCAGTTTCTAACAACTGGATTTAAGTGGTTCAACACCAGTAGGATGGTCTTTCCAATGTCCCCTTACAATATGATTGCAGGATGCCAATAGCTTGCCTTGGCAGCATAGGACTACTAAAGACACTGCCACTGCCACATTTTTATTGCTATGAAGCCTATCCTGTGGCTGGACATTATGGGAGATCATAATTTTCATTTCAGAGTAGAAAGGCAATTTCCAGCACAGTCTGTATGGTAATTAAATCAAAAGTTTATTCCAAGGTTCAAAATTTAATCAGGATCCATTTTAAAGCTGACATGTTTCGGGCAAGGTGTGCCTTTACTCATGGCACACCTTGCCCGAAACATGTCAGCTTTAAAATGAATCCTGCTTAAATTTTAATCCTTGGAATAAACTTTTTATTTTATTACCATATGGATTGTGCTGGAAGTTGCCTTTTTACTCTGTATTGGAATAGTTGTGTTCACCAGCTAAAACCATCACCCAACGGAGACATTTCCCCCCGCTAATATAATAGAGTTACATGGTAAACCTGTTATTTCAATTCTTGCTGCCATGATTTTCATTATATACAGTACTGAAGGATTCTAGTACAAGTGATCAATCAATTTCAGAGGCCAAAAAAATGTGGAAAACAATTAAAAAAATGTTCACAAAGGCTAAAAAAAACCCATAAAACCTTCCAAAATAAAACAAAGAAATAAAAAAATAAAAATAATGAAATAACAATCCTATCCATGAAAATGTAAAAAGATGCAAGAAATATGGAGTGGTGTTCATTGCTGTTTTTACAGTGGAAAGGCATCAGTTACTATTTACATTCTATACAACTGAAGCCGTGTTGTAGATATAATATATTTTGGTCATTTGCAGAATCTCCTTAATCACCAGTAAGGTGCAAACCTATAAAAGATTGTGGATTGTAGGAATCCCAGAGAGTCCGACTTTGCAGAGTGTTTTTCTATTCTTGCAGCAATCTCCGTGACCTGTAAATATAAGGGCATTGGGTTTGAAGCCCCATTTTTCTGCCTCTTGCTCATTGACCTCAGACTGCTGAGAAGTCTTTAAGTGTTACTCCGCGTGTGCTCATCACAAGAACATTTTAAACCTCTCTTGGCCTGAAGTCGCCTCTCAGGTTCTCCAGATTCCATTACACGGTTGCACTGCTGGTGATCACATCCCTCAATGTCACTACAATGTTCTGCCGCTGTTTTTCTCTGCTGCTGGAAAGAACTGACCTGTGAGTGTTGATTGAACCAGAAGGAATGGGACAAAGTCTCCAGCTGACACCGGAGAAGAAAAAACAAGAAATGATTTTGGGAGCAGATAGGCTAAAATTCCGAAAAGAAGTGTACTGACGCGATAATGACTTTATAAGGCAGACTATATCTACGCTACTGTTCAGCGGAGAAAGTTTGATTGTAAATATTATATCTATATAAGTGTTAGATTTTATATTGGCCTAATACAAGATGATCACATTGCAGCTTGATTTATATAACAAATCTTACAAGTCTTTCACAGGAAAGTCAATGGAAAAGTCCAATCAATGTTTCCATTAAATTGAAGAGTCAATAAAAAGTTACAGACAGCGGCGCCTTATGAAATTTGCATTATAGCTACAATCGGCGCAGAACGGTATTCATACAACTCCCATCCTCTTGTATCAATGGCATTAGGAATAGTTTCTGTGTTTTTGCGAATTTTGCTTTAAAGGGAATCTGTCAGCAGGTTTTCGATACTTAATCTGAAACAGTATAATGTAGGCAGTAGAGACTCTGATTTCAAAGATGAGCCACTTGCTCATCAGCTTGCTGTAATTTAAATACAATGAGTGTTTTATCGGCAGGAGATTATCACTAGAGGACTTGTTATCTCATGGAAAACAGTCAAGCTAATCTGTATAACCCCACCCCTGATTGGCAGCTTGCTTACTATGCATAGTTTATACAGAAAGCTGCCAATCAGTGGTGGAGGCGGGGTTATGCACAGCTCAGCATTTTGAGCACTGTGAGCACTGCTACATATACAACAAAGAAAACAGGGATTTTATCAAAACTGTACCAAGCAGTGCAGTAAGTGACATGTCACTGGAATCAGGCTCTCTTTCCCTACAATATTCCATTCTTTGATAGCATAAACCTGCTGAAAGATTCCCTTTAATTTTAGAGACACAAAAAGTAAGAAGAATTAAAACTATAAACTAGACTGGGTACTACAATACCTTCTGCTGAACTAACCCTTTCTCACTACTCATTTAGGAGGACAATATGGAGTACAATGGGCCAATTTCATTAGAAAGAAATTTCATTTGAAAAATTAACAAGTTTGATGCAACTTCTCAGTATTGTGTGCCTCCATTCAGTGTGCCAAAATGCTACCCCAGTCGGACGGGAGTAGCATTTCTAGCATAAGAAATGATGGTACATTAGCTAGATTTCATGGGTGGGTGTAGCCACACCCAATGACGCCCTAGGCTCATCCCCAGTTCCACCCATTATGGTAGACCTGCTTCAAACTGGTATGAAAAAGCTAAAAGCCTTAAATTGTGTTAACATTTTGAGATATTCAAAAGTGTTTTATACCAATTTTCCTGCAAAAACACTTTCATGAATCACCTCAGTTTCTGCACATTAGGTCTCAATTAGCTACCTCTGCACAATGGTTCCTAGTGTAAGGGTTCATGTACACAATACTAACTTACCAACTTTTCGAAACCTCCATCCAGGGGATGAAAACCTTGCATAGCTCGAAGTGTGTATAAATATTATACCACAGCCTTTTTGGCCTTGTCATCCTCTGCAATTCTATGTCCCCCAATTTTCTGCTCTTCATTTCTCAGTGCCCCACTCCTTACCTCTCCAGTTCCCGTTTCCGAAATAATTAATTTCCAAGAGGTTTCAGTTGGACTCAAAAGATTTTCAAGAACTTATTCCGAAGTCAAATAGAACAATAATATACTGGCCACAGATTTTAATAAAGATACACTGTTACCTTCTATTATAAATAGGCATACAGAATGGTCCAGGAGAAAAGAAGAGGTGGTGAGCTATGTCAATGCATTACACAGAGGCACAACACGGGACCTGTGTAGCTATACAGAGGAGAAACACACAAAAAAACTTCACCCAAATACTTGCTTTGCTTATTTTCAGTTATCACTCAGCAAAGCATTAAAGATCCTTGGGGTGTAGTGTAAAACTAATGCTGACATACGCCTTCAAGGAAAATACAGCAGCAGGATGTACCTGACACAATCATCTAACACTCACAGAAGAGCTTCAGTCGGGACACTGGAAAGTTAATAATATGCTGGACATTCACAGAAATATAATGTTATCCTAATATATTACCCAGTGCGATGTTCCAACTGCACATTAGAAAAGATGTGAGCGGTCCAGAGAGCTAGTGTTATTTTTTTATTATTATTTTTTTGTATTATTATTATTAATAATAATATTTTTTATTTTTTTTATAGATATATTTATTGTTATCGCTATAAATACTTGTATCAATAGGTTGAATAAAAAGAAAAAAAAATCTCCATTAATTGTTTCTTCCTGGTCACAGTTTGGTCCATATTATACAATTAGTAGCAAAAAGCCAGGAAATATTACTTGTAAATTCACAAAAACATACGGTATATTCCTGTTTAAAAACTTTATTTATACAAAATTGCTGAAAAGTGTAAACACACATAAAATGACACTAATAGTAGTGCACCCCTGATAAAATCCAAAAAGCTAAAAATGTATCCAGATATGTGAATGATCACGAAAGGTCCAAAAATGACTACTCACATCTGTCTCAACATATAGGAACAGGATAGGAGGAGTCAGATATACTAGAACCTCTGGGACATATAACATATCACACTTGTGATAGCGGATACATATATTCTACAATGATCCCCCAACATTACTTAACCCATGGTTAAATAACAGTCCATATGATGATGGTAATTTTCATAGAAAAAATGGCAGAAAAAAGGAGTTCAGACCAATGGAGGTCATTCAGTCCTCTGTGTAATTAGTCTGCCACAGGATAAAGAAATTCTGCCTTATGGATTGCCTCGACGCGTTTTCCCATAACAGTTCATCAAGAGGCTATAGAAATAAAAGTGATCCATCAGGGCATATACATACATAAAAATATAACAATAAAGCCACCACAAACATTGTGACAATGAATACAACGAATACATATAATACAATACAAAAGCTTCCCAAACCTTACCCTGTAAATGGATATCTTATTCTATTAAATAAAATAAAGTTTTGTAAACGGGAATATACCGTATTTTTCGGACCATAAGACGCACTTTCCTCCCCCCAAATGTTGGGGGAAAGTTGGGGGGAAAGTTGGTGCGTCTAATGGTCTGAATGTAGGGCATGGCTGCGGGGAATGAGGCTGCTGCGGTGAAGCGGGTCATCGGCGGCACGAGCAGGCAGCAGCAGTGCCTGCCGTGACCACGTGGGCCCGCTCATTACATATGCACGCCCATCCTCCCGCCCATCTCTCAGCGCTGAAGCTGGGGCTGATAGGTGGGCGGGGACGCGCGCATAATTAACAGCCGGCCGTGATCACCCCTGGCAACCGCAGCCTGGAGTGATCATGCTCGGCTGTATTCACTGCTCCCCGCGCATCATCATCAGCGCGTGGTGCAGTGAATCAATGTACTCACCGTTCCCCTGCAGCACCGCGATGTCCTCCAGTCTGCCTGCCGCGCTGTGTGGACTGGAGACTAGCGGTGCTCACAGCGATGATGTCATCGCTGTGCGCACGTGTGTCTCCACAGCCGCACCGGCAGACTGGAGGACAATACATCGCAGTGCTGCAGGGAATGTGGCTGGCTCAACACAGCACTGCCGGCACAGACAGGAGGAGGAGCGACGCTGCGTGGAACAAGGAAAGGTGAGTGTAAACGTTTATTTTTTTGTGTGTGCCGCAGGATGGGGGTATATGAGCAAGATGATGGGGGTATATGAACAGGATGATGGCATATGGCAGGATGATGGGGGTATATGAGCAGGATGGGGCCATATACCAGGATGATGGGAGTATATGAACAGGATGATGGCATATAGCAGGATGATGGGGGTATATGAGCAGGATGATGGGGGTATATGAGCAGGATGATGGCGTATATAGCAGGATGGGAGCACATACCAGGATGCAGTATACAGTTAGGTCCAGAAATATTTGGACAGTGACACAATTTTCGCGAGTTGGGCTCTGCATGCCACCACATTGGATTTGAAATGAAACCTCTACAACAGAATTCATGTGCAGATTGTAACGTTTAATTTGAAGGTTTGAACAAAAATATCTGATAGAAATTGTAGGAATTGTACACATTTCTTTACAAACACTCCACATTTTAGGAGGTCAAAAGTAATTGGACAAATAAACCAAACCCAAACAAAATATTTTTATTTTCAATATTTAGTTGCGAATCCTTTGGAGGCAATCACTGCCTTAAGTCTGGAACCCATGGACATCACCAAACGCTGGGTTTCCTCCTTCTTAATACTTTGCCAGGCCTTTACAGCCGCAGCCTTCAGGTCTTGCTTGTTTGTGGGTCTTTCCGTCTTAAGTCTGGATTTGAGCAAGTGAAATGCATGCTCAATTGGGTTAAGATCTGGTGATTGACTTGGCCATTGCAGAATGTTCCACTTTTTTGCACTCATGAACTCCTGGGTAGCTTTGGATGTATGCTTGGGGTCATTGTCCATCTGTACTATGAAGCGCCGTCCGATCAACTTTGCGGCATTTGGCTGAATCTGGGCTGAAAGTATATCCCGCTACACTTCAGAATTCATCCGGCTACTCTTGTCTGCTGTTATGTCATCAATAAACACAAGTGACCCAGTGCCATTGAAAGCCCTGCATGCCCATGCCATCACGTTGCCTCCACCATGTTTTACAGAGGATGTGGTGTGCCTTGGATCATGTGCCGTTCCCTTTCTTCTCCAAACTTTTTTCTTCCCATCATTCTGGTACAGGTTGATCTTTGTCTCATCTGTCCATAGAATACTTTTCCAGAACTGAGCTGGCTTCATGAGGTGTTTTTCAGCAAATTTAACTCTGGCCTTTCTATTTTTGGAATTGATGAATGGTTTGCATCTAGATGTGAACCCTTTGTATTTACTTTCATGGAGTCTTCTCTTTACTGTTGACTTAGAGACAGATACACCTACTTCACTGAGAGTGTTCTGGACTTCAGTTGATGTTGTGAACGGGTTATTCTTCACCAAAGAAAGTATGCGGTGATCATCCACCACTGTTGTCATCCGTGGACGCCCAGGCCTTTTTGAGTTCCCAAGCTCACCAGTCAATTCCTTTTTTCTCAGAATGTACCCGACTGTTGATTTTGCTACTCCAAGCATGTCTGCTATCTCTCTGATGGATTTTTTCTTTTTTTTCAGCCTCAGGATGTTCTGCTTCACCTCAATTGAGAGTTCCTTAGACCGCATGTTGTCTGGTCACAGCAACAGCTTCCAAATTCAAAACCACACACCTGTAATCAACCCCAGACCTTTTAACTACTTCATTGATTACAGGTTAATGAGGGAGACGCCTTCAGAGTTAATTGCAGCCCTTAGAGTCCCTTGTCCAATTACTTTTGGTCCCTTGAAAAAGAGGAGGCTATGCATTACAGAGCTATGATTCCTAAACCCTTTCTCCGATTTGGATGTGAAAACTCTCATATTGCAGCTGGGAGTGTGCACTTTCAGCCCATATTATATATATAATTGTATTTCTGAACATGTTTTTGTAAACAGCTAAAATAACAAAACTTGTGTCACTGTCCAAATATTTCTGGCCCTGAGTGTATAGCAAGATGGGGCTATACCAGGATGAGGTACATAAATATATACACAAGGCAGGAGGATCATTACCAGGATGGGGTACCTTAGTAGAGAATTTGGGGACATTACCTCATAATAGTGTCAGTAGCAGATCCTCGCCCCATAACAGTGTGTCATGAGACTCATGACCACATATTTTGCTTAAAATTTCATTTTCCTATTTTCCTTCTCTAAAACCAGGGTGCGTCTCATAGTCCGGTGCGTCTTATAGTCCAAAAAATACGGTATGTTTTTTGTGAATTCACAGTTTGGTCCATGTAGTGCGTTACATAGAATTATTAATTTACAACTTTCTATTGTTTTTTAAAAGCTTTTTGGGATGATTTTTCTAAAGATTTGATTCTCTCATTATCCCTTAAATGAAGTCACAGTGGACGACAAAATTATTTTTCTTTCTACGTGATATTTATGTGTAATAGGATTGTAAATGAAATGTCCCAATTCTCTTTAAGAACATCACATGTACAGCAATATACACCAAAGTAATGTGATCCGTGGGACTCGTTCCGATCCGATAAAGAACGCCGCATAAATTAACAATTTAACTGTTACGTAATGTTGTTTTTACATCTATTTTTAAGAAAACTCATTTATTTTATTTCAACATTTTTCCAATGTTCTAATTAAAAAAAAATAGCAACATTCACTTTTAGCCGTCCACTAATATTTCCCAACACGCCTATCCATACACTAAATGGAAATGATATGTATTCTAACAACATCTGTGCATTGTAATTTTCAGAGGGCTGATTTATTGTGAAAATTATAGAAAACAATTCACCTATGTTAAAATATGAAAACCGAAACATGTCTTCCATGGTGTGAATTATAAGGCTATGTTCACACTTTTCGTTTTGCTGTGTTTTTGCTGCAACCAAACCTGCTCTCTTGGGGGTAAAAAAAGCTGTGTTTTTTATTGTGTTTTTTACTGCTTTTTTGCTGCATTTTTTGTTGTGTTTTCACTGCATTTTTTTTTACAGTACTTGTTTAGGCCGCCTTCACACATCTGTGCAAAAAATGAATGTTTTGCATTGTCCCTTGTGAAGTTCCATAAGCCATCCGTGTGTCAGTGTGTATGTCATTAGTGTGCTGTCTGAATAGCACAAAGACAGCATGACTTTGTATATTTACCTGTCTCCTGTGCTGTAGCTGTCACACTTGCTTCTGGGTCCACAGTCAGTGCAGTGAATATTCATGAAGCATAATGAGCGAGACCCAGAAGCAACAGTAGCGCCGGACACAGGTAAGTCTAAAAATTCATTTAACTTCAGTGAGGTGTCCTCTGGTACATGTTATACTGATGTCACAAGGATCACATCAGTTTGCGGTCTGTGTGACATCCATGCTGTCGGCCAAAAACGAGTGACGCCCCTGCTGCCTGCCAAAAACAGACATGTCGCCGCCGTGTGGAGCACACGGACACACTTGTGCACCTCACGGACACGCGGTCCATGTCAAAACAAGGACGTGTGCAAAAATCCATTGGATTTAACGGATCTACGTGTGTCCTTGTCTCCTCAATTTTCCTCTTCCTTAATCCAGTGATCACTATTGCAATGATCCACCTTATAAAAATGCTTTAAATACTCTGACTGTTTCCTGCTGATTTCAGTATGAAATCCAAACTGCTCTTATTCCACCATGTTTTTTCTGACCAGGTTTTGAAAGCCGTAGAACAGAGAAAGTAGTGACGGTCATTTATTTTATGTGGGTAACATTGCGTTCTAAAGGCTACAAAAAAGGTGGTGAAAAAAACTTCAAAAACCCATGCAAATCCCTCAAAGAAACCAGATTAGAACTGAAAACCTTGTAGAAAAAATGTGTGAATTTCTGACCTGGACACTGGTGGACACAGACAGAAGAGGGCCCCTGTGCAACAACAATAGATGGGCCCTTTGCAGTTCAATAGCTCATTAATATGCACAGTCCCACCAGGTTTGGAGATAGAAATGGGCCCTTTACCTCTTGGGCTCCTGTGCGGTCGCACAGAGCCCGCCAATGATATGTCTGCCCCAGGACCTGTATGTTTCCATGTAATACTGTTTTGTGAATATGATTATTTCCACTCATGTTAAATCTCCCTTATCTGCGGGGCCCAATGGCCACTACTCTGCTGGCCCCTGTAAAGTCCTCTCATGTTCTGCCCATAGTTCACACATACAGTTATTGATCAGATGACCTAATTTACCAGCCGGTCAGGCACATGCAACACAGCGCTGTCTGCACTACAATTCCCAGCATAACAGGTTTGCACAAACAAGTAACACAAGGTGCAGTGAATGTACATGTTGCACAATCATGGGATATGCAGATATGAGTGTTGGCTTTATCTTATCAAGGATTTTTCACGATATTTTTTTTAATTTTGCCACATTTTCCCTTAAAATTGCAACATTTTGCTATATCTTTATCTAATATTTTTATATTACATATTTTAATGAATTCTATCTACAATATCTAAAATGTACAATGTTATATTATCAGGCTCAGCTGACTCCAATAGCGCCCCTCGTGATAAATGTCCCCCATAGTGCATAGTGATAGGACTGAGCCACGCAGGTTTCTTGCAGCTGTGTTGCCATTATCTCACACATGAAGAACAGGTTTGCTTATATGATTTAGCCAGGGATTAATATACTACAATGTAAATAATGCAGACATCTGTATAAATTACTTGTTTTGTGGTGAAAACATGTAAATCCTTTTAACCCTTCGCTTTGTTTGCTTTAGTCAACCAGCACAATGTGATGGAGGTAAATTGCCAGCTCTTCCCAGACCTAGTGCCACGTGTATTGTTTGACAATAGAAACAATAGAATAATATATCATTCCTACAATGAGTGCGAACAGCTGATCTGCGGCACTAAACAGATCACAAATTAAATAAGCCTGTTCTCCGACACACTGATGTATTCAGGATCAGGCTAGGACTGGCCCACAGGAGAACTGGTGAATCCCCTGGTGGACCTCTCTGCAGGAGTAAAGGCTACTTTACACACTGCGATATCGGTCCCGATATCGCTAGTGTGGGTACCCGCCCCCATCTGTTGCGCGACACGGGCATATCGCTGCCCGTGCCGCACAACATCGCCCACAGCCGTCACACATACTTACCTGTCCGGCGACGTCGCTGTGACCGGCGAACCGCCTCCTTTCTAAGGGGGCGGTCCGTGCGGCGTCACAGCAACGTCACTGAAACGTCACTGAACTGCTGCCCAATAGCAGCGGAGGGGCGGAGATGAGCGGGACGTAACATCCCGCCCACCTCCTTCCTTCCGCATAGCAGCCGGGAGGCAGGTAAGAGGAGCTTCCTCGTTCCTGCAGTGTCACACGCAGCGATGTGTGCTGCCGCATGAACGAGGAACAACTTCGTTACTGCTGCAGTAACGATTTTTGAGAATGGACCCCCGTGTCGCCGATTAGCGATTTTGCACGTTTTTGCAACGATGCAAAATCGCTTATCGGTGTCATACGCAACGGCATCGCTAATGCGGCTGGTTGTGCGTCACAAATTCCGTGACCCCAACGACTCCGCATTAGCGATGTCGCAGCGTGTAAAGCCCGCTTAAGTCACCTAACATGAGCAATTGTTGTCCCAATATATGTGATTCACTATGAACAGTCAAAATTAACATCTCCTTAACCATTCAACAGGCTATCTAGTTTATAATTATTTAGACGCATTGGAAGATTTTTTTAATGAGTGTAATGTAATAATTTCATGTAGCTGAACATTAGGTCCCAGTAGTCATGTTAGTTGTGGGCCCTTGCCACCCCAATCCAAAACTGTAAGGGACTATTCCCTTTTTATTTCTTCATTCACTCCCATCTGGAGCTTGAAAAGTGTCCATAAATCTTAGATGATGGCCAACTCCCCTATACACCCTATTGCCATGTCTACAGGGCAACGTAGAGTAAACCACTCCCAGACCAGTAGCTTATCTGCATGAAGAACAAAAAGGACTGGGCAAATAAAGTCAAACCACTCACTACTTATCGCCCCAACCACTAGTCGGGGCACCACTGTACACCTTAGATGGGTGGCTGGTACCATCAAAGTAAATAGATTTTTGTTTAATAAGTATGAGGACTTTAAGGATTATCAAAAGGTGGATGGTATCTGTATTAAATAAATCACTACCTAGGGATAGTGAATTACAAATTATTTATTTTGGTAGTTCCTAAAAGAATTTTATCAGCTTTGTCTGTAAGATATTGTCTGGAAGAAAATTAAAGGTGTATTTTAGTCTGAAGCATTTTTTAACTATGCATTGAATAGGTGAAAAATGTTAGACTGCTGGAGGTTAGACCACGAGGGCCCCAACCAATTGTTAGGACTGCTTACTGTTTGCCCTCTTTTTTCACCCTGGATGGAGCTAAGAGGAACAAGAATGGAGGCACAGATCAGACTTCCCTCAGTCTTTCCATTCAAAGTCTATAATACAGATAAGAAATTGTATTTTGGAATATTATTCAAGCATTCTGTAGACAGGGTTGCCAACTTGACTTTTTAGTTTTTTTCTGTATACGTTAGAAAAAATTAGGAACAGACATTGCAAAACCATAATAAATTATTATGAGTATAAATAATACATATCTACAGACCATAGTTCTCATATGAAGACATCAGCTGCATTCATTGTACTGTGTAAAATGATGATAATTACAGTCCAAATAATCTGTAGAACTTTCTTCAGCTTCCAAAAAATCATGGACACATAAAAAAAATTTATGGA
This sequence comes from Anomaloglossus baeobatrachus, assembly GCF_048569485.1. Lineage (NCBI taxonomy): Eukaryota > Metazoa > Chordata > Amphibia > Anura > Aromobatidae > Anomaloglossus > Anomaloglossus baeobatrachus. The sequence goes on along the minus strand of NC_134353.1, from coordinate 158,167,548 downwards.
CAGGGCAAAAAGTGCCCTATTTTTACAGACTGTTCTGGAATTTGTGGCCTGTTGGTAACTCAGTCTGTAGATCACTATTGATGTGTGACATATACAACAACTACACGGATATAATTAAATAAATATCCTCTCTCTTGAAATTTGGGTTTATAAAACTGCCAAAAATGTTACGGTAAATGATCATACAGACCCCATATATGTTTTTTTATTAGTACTTGGTGGATAACTATATCAAAGTCATCTCCAAATGTGCTATCCTCTGATAAATGTTTGATAGTCATATAAGGGGTCTGTTAATGTATCTGAACATCTGGAGGAACCCTCTAGTAATCTGGAGGCTCTATTGTTACCCACACATAAAAATTCACCATCCTGTGAGATGTAAGTAAAGTTTTAAGATCCCTTGCTAGTTAACTTCAAGTTAATAATAATGATTGATTTCAACAAAATGATAGTTCATCAGGTGAAACTTAAAGGGGTTGTCCACTACTCTGTCAACCCTTTCTCATTTTGCATGTTTAACTGCATTAAAATAAAAAAGCTTATACTCACCTCCCATGCCGGTGCAATTCGAGCGCCAAATCACCGTCAGCTTTTCTCGCCTCGCTTTCAGACCTATAAGTAATCAAGAGGAAGTCAAGGCTGTGACTGCTCTCTCCATTCCTGTTGATTACTTTTATGTCCAAAGGCCGGGACAGTGAAGATGGTGGTGGTAGGGAGCGGGGATCATGTCAAGTAACAACCTCTCGTGAGCCCCGGGAATGTGAGTGATAACCCACCTGATTATCATAAATCCAGGACCCAAATTATAAAAATATTTCTTTTATTGGTTCTACAAAAAAATAAAACACCCAAAAACATACAATAAACAAAACATGTACAAGGTGATTAAGATGCCTAATCAAATTGATGTCTCACATCACCTATTGTAACTCTGATATCTCCCTATGATGCGCCACTACCTAGCCGCGGAGACCTCCCTAAGGTTAGATGGGGTCGCCGCTCCTTGGAGGCTATCCCTCTAATTTTACCTAGAACTCCCTACTCCTAGCATAACCATATCATACAGTGATAGGAAGAAGATAGAAAAGGTAGTGAAAAGAGATGCAGCAAAGTAGCCCCAGAACATAGCAGAGCCTCCTCCATGTTTCACAGTAGGGACAGTGTTCTTTTCTTGATATGCTTCATGTTTCCATCTGTGAACATAGAGCTGATGTGCCTTGCCAAAAAAATCCATTTTTGTCTCATCTGTCCATAGGACATTCTCCCAGAAGCTTTGTGACTTGTCAACATGTAGTTTGGTAAATTTCAGTCTGGCTTTTTTATGATTTTTTTTTCAACAATGTTGTCCCCCTTGGTTGTCTCCCATGAAGTTTCCTTTGGGTCAAACAACGATGGATGGTGCGATCTGACACTGATGTTCCTTGAACTTGAAATTCACCTTTAATCTCTTTAGAAGTTTTTCTGGGCTCTTTTGTTACCATTCGTATTATCCGTCTCTTTAATTTGTCATCAATTTTCCTCCTCCAGCCACTCTCAGGGAGGTTGGCTACAAACCCATGGATATTACATTTATGAATAATATGTTCAACTGTAGTCACAGGAACATAAAGCTGCTTGGAGGGTCTTATAACCTTTACCTTTAACATGCTTGTCTATAATTTTCTTTCTAAACTATTGAAACAACTCTTCCCTTTGCTTCCTCTGGTCCATGTTGAGTGTGATACACACCGTGTCACCAAACAGCACAGTGAGTATCTGTAGACCTATATACAGGCCCCTGACTAATTACAAGAATGTAGACACCTGTGATGCTAATTAGTGGACAGACCTTGTCCATTTTGTCACATTATTTCCAGGGGTATCTTCATTTCTGTCCAGGCCTGTATCATGAGCTTTATTTTTTTTAAACTCGGTGGAAGCATGGTTGAAAAGCAGTGTCTGACTTTCATTTGCTCATTTTCATAGATTTTTTCTTTATTATTTTTTTTTTGTCATATTCAAGTTAATTCTGTGACCATTGCGGGGTTTTCTTTCATTGACCGAGGGGTACCAACAATTTTGACCACGTCTGTATACATATATACTTATACACACTGCACAGACACATACTGTGTGTGTGTGTATATATATATATATATATATATACAGTTAGGTCCAGAAATATTTGGACAGTGACACAAGTGTTGTTATTTTAGCTGTTTACAAAAACATGTTCAGAAATACAATTATATATATAATATGGGCTGAAAGTGCACACTCCCAGCTGCAATATGAGAGTTTTCACATCCAAATCGGAGAAAGGGTTTAGGAATCATAGCTCTGTAATGCATAGCCTCCTCTTTTTCAAGGGACCAAAAGAAATTGGACAAGGGACTCTAAGGGCTGCAATTAACTCTGAAGGCGTCTCCCTTGTTAACCTGTAATCAATGAAGTAGTTAAAAGGTCTGGGGTTGATTACAGGTGTGTGGTTTTGCATTTGGAAGCTGTTGCTGTGACCAGACAACATGCGGTCTAATGAACTCTCAATTGAGGTGAAGCAGAACATCCTGAGGCTGAAAAAAACGAAAAAATCCATCAGAGAGATAGCAGACATGCTTGGAGTAGCAAAATCAACAGTCGGGTACATTCCGAGAAAAAAGGAATTGACTGGTGAGCTTGGGAACTCAAAAAGGCCTGGGCGTCCACGGATGACAACAGTGGTGGATGATCGCCGCATACTTTCTTTGGTGAAGAAGAACCCGTTCACAACATCAACTGAAGTCCAGAACACTCTCAGTGAAGTAGGTGTATCTGTCTCTAAGTCAACAGTAAAGAGAAGACTCCATGAAAGTAAATACAAAGGGTTCACATCTAGATGCAAACCATTCATCAATTCCAAAAATAGACAGGCCAGAGTTAAATTTGCTGAAAAACACCTCATGAAGCCAGCTCAGTTCTGGAAAAGTATTCTATGGACAGATGAGACCAAGATCAACCTGTACCAGAATGATGGGAAGAAAAAAGTTTGGAGAAGAAAGGGAACGGCACATGATCCAAGGCACACCACATCCTCTGTAAAACATGGTGGAGGCAACGTGATGGCATGGGCATGCATGGCTTTCAATGGCACTGGGTCACTTGTGTTTATTGATGACATAACAGCAGACAAGAGTAGCCGGATGAATTCTGAAGTGTAGAGATGGACAATGACCCCAAGCATACAGCCAAAGCTACCCAGGACTTCATGAGTGCAAAAAAGTGGAACATTCTGCAATGGCCAAGTCAATCACCAGATCTTAACCCAATTGAGCATGTATTTCACTTGCTCAAATCCAGACTTAAGACGGAAAGACCCACAAACAAGCAAGACCTGAAGGCTGCGGCTGTAAAGGCCTGGCAAAGCATTAAGAAGGAGGAAACCCAGCGTTTGGTGATGTCCATGGGTTCCAGACTTAAGGCAGTGATTGCCTCCAAAGGATTCGCAACAAAATATTGAAAATAAAAATATTTTGTTTGGGTTTGGTTTATTTGTCCAATTACTTTTGACCTCCTAAAATGTGGAGTGTTTGTAAAGAAATGTGTACAATTCCTACAATTTCTATCAGATATTTTTGTTCAAACCTTCAAATTAAACGTTACAATCTGCAATTGAATTCTGTTGTAGAGGTTTCATTTCAAATCCAATGTGGTGGCATGCAGAGCCCAACTCGCGAAAATTGTGTCACTGTCCAAATATTTCTGGACCTAACTGTATATATATATATATATATATATATATATATATATATATATACAGTACAGACCAAAAGTTTGGACACACCTTCTCATTCAAAGAGTTTTCTCTATTTTCAGGACTCTGAAAATTGTAGATTCACATTGAAGGCATCAAAACTATGAACTAAAACATGTGGAATGAAATACTTAAAAAAGTGTGAAACAACTGAAAATATGTCTTATATTCTAGGTTCTTTAAAGTAGCCACCTTTTTGCTTTCATTACTACTTTGTACACTCTTGGCATTCTCTTGATGAGCTTCAAGAGGTAGTCACCGGAAATGGTCTTCCAACAGTCTTGAAGGAGTTCCCAGAGATGCTTTGCACTTGTTGGCCCTTTTGCCTTCACTCTGCGGTCCAGCTCACCTCAAACCATCTCGATTGGGTTCAGGTCTGGTGACTGTGGAGACCAGGTCATCTGACGTAGAACCCTATCACTCTCCTTCTTAGTCAAATAGCCCTTACAAAGCCTGGAGGTGTGTTTGGGGTCATTATCCTGTTGAAAAATAAATGATGGTCCAACTAAACACAAACTGGATGGAATAGCACGCTGCTGCAAGATGCTGTGGTAGCCATGCTGCTTCAGTATGCCTTCAATTTTTAATAAATCCCCAACAGTGTCACCAGCAAAGCACCCCCACACCATCACACCTCCTCCTCCATGCTTCATGGTGGGAACCAGGCATGTACAGTCCATCTGTTCATCTTTTCTACAAAGACACGGAGGTTGGATCCAAAGATCTCAAATTTGGACTCATCAGAGCAAAGCACAGATTTCCACTGGTCTGATTTCCATTCTTTGTGTTCTTTAGCCCAAAAAAGTCTCTTCTGCTTGTTGCCTGTCCTTAGCAGTGGTTTCCTAGCAGCTATTTTACCATGAAGACCTGCTGTGCAAAGTCTCTTCTTAACAGTTGTTCTAGAGATGAGAAGGTGTGTCCAAACTCTTAGGCGGGCTTTGCACACTACGACATCGCAGGCCGATGCTGCGATGCCGAGTGCGATAGTGCCCGCCCCCGTCGCAGCAGCGATATGTGGTGATAGCTGGCGTAGCGAAAGTTATCGCTACGCCAGCTTCACACACACACTCACCTGCCGTGCGACGTCCCTGTGGCCGGCGACCCGCCTCCTTGTTAAGGGGGCGGGTCGTGCGGCATCACTGCGACGTCACACGGCAGGCGGCCAATCAGAGCGGAGGGGCGGAGATGAGCAGGATGTAAACATCCTGCCCACCTCCTTCCTTCCGCATATCCTACGGAAGCCGCAGTGAGGCCGTTAGGAGACGTTCCTCGCTCCTGCGACTTCACACACAGCGATGTGTGCTGCCGCAGGAGCGAGGAACAACATCGGACCATCGCGTCAGCGTAATCATGGATTACGCCGACGCTGCACCGATGATACGATTACGACGCTTTTGCGCTCGTTAATCGTATCATCCAGCCTTTACACACTGCGATGTCGTATGCGATGCCGGAAGTGAGTCATTTTCAATTTGACCCCACCGACATCGCACCTGCGATGTCGCAGTGTGCAAAGTGCCCCTAAGTCTGTACTGTATATATATATATATACAGTGCCTACAAGTAGTATTCAACCCCCTGCAGATTTAGCAGGTTTGATAAGATGCAAATAAGTTAGAGCCTGCAAACTTCAAACAAGAGCAGGATTTATTAACAGATGCATAAATCTTACAAACCAACAAGTTATGTTGCTCAGTTAAATTTTAATAAATTTTCAACATAAAAGTGTGGGTCAATTATTATTCAACCCCTAGGTTTAATATTTTGTGGAATAACCCTTGTTTGCAATTACAGCTAATAATCGTCTTTTATAAGACCCGATCAGGCCGGCACAGGTCTCTGGAGTTATCTTGGCCCACTCCTCCATGCAGATCTTCTCCAAGTTATCTAGGTTCTTTGAGTGTCTCATGTGGACTTTAATCTTGAGCTCCTTCCACAAGTTTTCAATTGGGTTAAGGTCAGGAGACTTACTAGGCCACTGCAACACCTTGATTTTTTCCCTCTTGAACCAGGCCTTGGTTTTCTTGGCTGTGTGCTTTGGGTCGTTGTCTTGTTGGAAGATGAAATGATGACCCATCTTAAGATCCTTGATGGAGGAGCGGAGGTTCTTGGCCAAAATCTCCAGGTAGGCCGTGCCATCCATCTTCCCATGGATGCGGACCAGATGGCCAGGCCCCTTGGCTGAGAAACAGCCCCACAGCATGATGCTGCCACCACCATGCTTGACTGTAGGGATGGTATTCTTGGGGTCGTATGCAGTGCCATCCAGTCTCCAAACGTCCCGTGTGTGGTTGGCACCAAAGATCTCGATCTTGGTCTCATCAGACCAGAGAACCTTGAACCAGTCTGTCTCAGAGTCCTCCAAGTGATCATGAGCAAACTGTAGACGAGCCTTGACATGACGCTTTGAAAGTAAAGGTACCTTACGGGCTCGTCTGGAACAGAGACCATTGCGGTGGAGTACGTTACTTATGGTATTGACTGAAACCAATGTCCCCACTGCCATGAGATCTTCCTGGAGCTCCTTCCTTGTTGTCCTTGGGTTAGCCTTGACTCTTCGGACAAGCCTGGCCTCGGCACGGGTGGAAACTTTCAAAGGCTGTCCAGGCCGTGGAAGGCTAACAGTAGTTCTATAAGCCTTCCACTTCCGGATGATGCTCACAACAGTGGAGACAGGTAGGCCCAACTCCTTGGAAAGGGTTTTGTACCCCTTGCCAGCCTTGTGACCCTCCACGATCTTGTCTCTGATGGCCTTGGAATGCTCCTTTGTCTTTCCCATGTTGACCAAGTATGAGTGCTGTTCACAAGTTTGGGGAGGGTCTTAATTAGTCAGAAAAGGCTGGAAAAAGAGATAATTAATCCAAACATGTGAAGCTCATTGTTCTTTGTGCCTGAAATACTTCTTAATACTTTAGGGGAACCAAACAGAATTCTTGTGGTTTGAGGGGTTGAATAATAAATGACCCTCTGAATAAACTTTTCACAATTTAAAAAAAAAAATAAAAAAAGAAATAACATTCTTTTTTGCTTTAGTGCATTTCACACTTCCAGGCTGATCTACAGTCCAAATGTCACAATGCCAAGTTAATTCCAAATGTGTAAACCTGCTAAATCTGCAGGGGGTTGAGTACTACTTGTAGGCACTGTATATATACAGTACAGACTAAGAGTTTGGACACACCTTCTCATCTCTAGAACAACTGTTAAGAGGAGACTTCGTATATATACATATATATATATACTCATAAATACACACAAACACATATGTACACATACAGTATATGCACACACTTATAGACCGGTACAAATCTTCATACATTCATTCATACAGCCCTTAAGTTGCCTACAGCATATATCTATTAGGCTTGGATAGCATGACAGACGTCAATCTCTTTTTCTGTCCAGAAGAACTTTAATAGCAGTTGTGGATTTTGTAATATGACAGTCCATATTTGTAAGTTTGGGGAAATTCCAGACAACTCTAATCCCTGTGAATTGTATGTGAGCTGTGCATGTTCTCAGCTCTCTGTGTGCAGTGACAGAAATATAACCAGTTCAAACAGCTGTTGTCTGTCTCGGTAAAATAGAGCTGGCATGTTATACTTGTTATAGGCTGAGATTGTCACATTTGGCTGCAGCTCGAAATTTAGAGTGAATAGTTAAACAAGCTTCTTAAAATCGCAAAATGCAACGACGTCTGCAAAAAAAATGAAAAAATAGATCCCGTCTTTCTATTTGTCAAGGTAAAGGAGGCAGGAAAAGTACAGCCGCATTAACCCGCTGTCACTTGACTTCTCCTTTCTCTGTTGTTCCTCCTTGCAAACTTCATAACCAAGTCCCCGCTGCCTTGGAAATTAATTATGGTTCGGATTTTCTTGTTCGGGCTGATCAAGATGCCTCACATGCGGTGCTGCAAATTATGAAGTGTAAATTAGGGCACCACTGTGTAGGAAAACAAGTCCCAGGAAACCAATTTAAGAAACCCCCCTAGGATTTTGTGGGACCTCAAAACACTCCCGAATTGAAACCATGTCAGGAAAAGAATAGTAAGGACAGGTTTCATATTAATAGTGGAAAACAGGCTTTACAATGAGGAGTGAGGGGAGCTTTGTACGCCACAAAATAATAACACCAGAAACAGATGATGAGATTTTTAATTAGCCTTGTTTTCTCTGGTATTTTTAGCAATTAAAGCTGTGGTAATATGACATTGTAGAGAGAAAATGATTGCTCTTTTCTGCACATTTCAAGCATATTGTACATAAACAGACATCACTGTTAAGTGTGTCTGATATTATTGTATTATTTGAAAATAACAAAAAGTACAACATAATTAAAAGCAATTCTCTATAAAATATATTCTAAAAATTCCCAATTCATGTAAGTCCTTGGTTTAGCTTTCTCTGCCAAATCGTTAAGGGGGATCTCTCATTAAGACCATGTCTTTTTAATTAAAGTTGGTCCAATGATCAACCAAGGGCAGTGGACCAACTGATGACCAGCTAGCCATCAGGAGGGGATTTACTAAAGCCTGCTTTACACGGGACGACCGATTGTGCGATTTCACAATCAATCGTACCCGCCCCTGTCGTTTGTGCGTCACGGGCAAATCGTTGCCCGTGTCGCACAAAGTCGTGAAACCCCCGTCACACGTACTTACCTGCTTAGTGACCTCGCTGTGGGCGTCGAACGTCCACTTCTTGAATGGGGAGGGACGTTCAGCGTCACAGCGACGTCACACAGCCGCCGGCTAATAGAAGCGGAGGGGAGGAGATGAGCGGGATGTAAACATCCTGCCCACCTCCTTCCTTCCGCATAGCCGGTGGGAGCCGTGGGACACAGGTAAGCAGAGTTCATCACTCCCGTGGTGTCACACGGAGCGACGTGTGCTGCTACGGGAACGATGAACAACCGGCACAAGTAAAAATAAACGATATTATGAAACTGAGCGACGAGTACACGACTCACGATTTGTGAGCGATACTGCATTGCTCAGAGGTTTCACACGAGACGACGTCGTGTATGATGCCGGATGTGCGTCACGAAAACCGTGACCCCGACGATGCATCGCACGATCCATCGTCTTGTGTAAAGCACCCTTTAGTAAAGGGTGCCATAATTCAGTTTCCATTGCCACATAAAGTTCTACAAAGAGCAAGTGGCTTAAAAAATAGGATAAGTGACCATACATAGCGCATTATTATTATTATTTACTACTATAGCGCCATTTATTCCATGGCGCTTTACATATGAAAAGGGAACACATAATAAAAGCAAGAACAATAATCATGAACAATAAAAGGCACAGACTAGTACAGGAGAAGAGAGGACCTGCCCGCATGGGCTCAAAGTCTTCAGGGGACGGGTGAGGATACAGTAAGTGAGGGCAGAGCTCGTCATGCAGAGATATTGTGAACTGAAGGTTTCTACAGGTTGTAGGCTTGTCATAATAGGTAGGTTCCTGAAGGTTCCTTTTGAAGGTTTCCATGGTAGGTAAGAGTTAGATATGTTGTGGTAGAGAGTTCCAGAGTATGAGAGAGGCACAGGAGAAATCTTGTTTGTGATTGTCGGCATGTAAGAGGGGAGTAGAGGACATCTTGTAATGATCGGAAGTTGCGTGCAGGTAAGTACCGGGAGACTAGGTCACAGATGTATGGAGGTGACAGGTTGTGGATAGTTTTGTATGTCATAGTTGGGTTTTGAACTGGAGTTTTTGGGCAATAGGAAACCAGTGAAGGGATTGGCAAAGTTGCTATGACGGGGAATAGTGAGAGTAAAGGTGGATTAATTGGGCTGCAGAGTTTTGGATAGATTGGAGGGGTGTAAGAATGTTATAAGGTAGACCAAAGAGCAGGAGGTTGAAGTAGTTGAGGCGGGAGATGAGGAGCTCATCACTAGTGTTTTTGCAGAATCTTGTTTAAGGAATGGAAGGGTTCAGGAAATATTTTTGAATTGGAATTGGCAGGAGGTAGAAAGGGCTTTGATATGTGGCTTGAAGGAGAGAGTAGAGTCAAAGGTTACATGAGTGCCAATTTGTACCAAAAGTTCTCCAATTGTGGTGCAAAATATTATTGTACATTTAGCCAATAAGTGTCAGATAGAAGAAAAGAATATGCACCAAATATAAACTCGCATATCTTTTGTCTGCTTGGTCAGGATTAACAAATTAAAGGCCGCTTTACACGCAACGACATCGCTAATGAGATATCGCTGAGGTCACGGAATTTGCACTATTATTCTAATATTGCGATTTTGCTTTAAATCTGTAGCATTTGCTGTCTAGGGGTAAGTGGTCTATCACTTTCTCAATACACCAATCTATATATTAGCATCATATTGTTTTATTGTATTAGCATGGTACTGACAGTCAACTCAGTAATCAGTAACAAACATATCTATCATCTTATTTTCTACTGCTCACATATGTAAACAAATTAATGGTTAGATTTTGGAGTAACAGCAAATAACAGCAAAATACACAATGCGGAAAATATTTTTCTTCAATGCCTTTTCATAACCATATTCCAATTTTTAAAAAAATCATAATGTGAAATGCAGTACCAGAAAATAAAATATTCCCCCTATTCACCCCATCTGCTGCCTGAGGAAGGGACACATCCCTGAAACGTTGCATTAAGATGGCGCATTGTTGTGTTACATGTTAAAAACTCTTCCTACTATCTCTAGCTTCATTATTACGTATGTACCTTAATCGGAAGGGATGAGGATCTTCTATAGGACTCAGTCATTGTTACCTAATTAGTTTTTTTTCTGCACTTCACAGTAGTTTTTTTTTATTAGAATATGGCTTCAAAAGGCATTGAAGATAAATGTTTTCCGCATTGTGTATTTTGCTGTTTTTTTATGTTATAATGGATGATTTGGAGATGTCCTTGCTCAAACACTGCAGTTTCCCTGACAGTGCAATTATGATCTTTAAATGGAAACTGTCACCAGATTTGGGGCCTATAAGCTGTAGCCTCCACCAGTGGGCTCTTATATACAGCATTCTAACATGCTGTATATAAGAGCCCATGCTGCTGTGTAGAACATAAAAATCACTTTATAATACTTACCTTATGGTCGCGGTGTGGTGGATTCTAGTCAAATGGGCGTCTCCATTGTCCTGTGTCGGTGCCACCTTTTTTGGGCACCTTTGTCTTCCTTCTTTTCTAGCCGGGGTGCATGCTGTGTCCTATGTCATCTATACTCGCCGGCATTGAGGTCCTGTGCAGGCGCACTTTGATCTGCCGTGAGCAGGGCAGATCAAATTATTGTAGTGCGCCTGCGAAGGACCTCAATATCTGCAACTGTGTATGACGTAGGATGCGTCATGCACACAGGCTTCAGAAGAAGGACAAAAATGGCTGAAAGAGGAGGCGCTGGCACCGGACAATGGAGACGCCCATCTGACTAGAATCCACCACACCGCGACTGTTAGGTGAGTATTATAAAGTGTTTTTTACGTTCTACACATGTTAGAATACTGTATATAAGAGCCCACTGGTGGTGGCCGCAGCTTATTGGCCGAAAAACTGGTGACGGGTTCCCTTTTAATACTTTGTTGGATATTGGAGTAAATTCGGATAAAATTGGGAAAAGATACAAACTTCTTGCTGATGGTCTACTGGTCACAGGGAAAAACAATCCAGAAACTGCAATAATATTTCCGCACTCACTAAGTAATTGTAAACAACTTTTTGAATCTAAGTCAAATTTTTGTGTTTTTCTTCAAGTACAAATGGAGGCTACCCATTAATTGGTTATGGCGATTTATGCACATTTGTATCTAAATACAATCTAAAAACATGTATATAACAATAGGAAATTCTAGCAATATGCTGAATAACCATGATCTTCCACATCGCTCCAGTTTTCACATTAGGAGTGCTTGATTTGGTGTTTTGGGCTAGTGATTTATTCATGCATCCTAGAGATGCTCCAAGCCTTTACTGCGTGCAGAAAGATGGCAGCTGGTATCCAGCCCCAATTATGGATTACTTCACAATTTAATATTATAGGATTTAGACCAGTTTGGTATCCGATGCTCCCAGGGAGGAGGGGGGAGGGGCAGATTTGTATATTTTTGTACTTTTTTTCTTTTGTCAATTAAATGGTTCAATATCACTTTACATTCTGTTACTGATTTCAAAGTCTGGATGCAAATTCCACCGTCTGATTAATCACCAAGTCAAGAAGCCATTTCTTGTGATCAGCAGCCGCTAGAGATTTTCATTTACTTGTTTTACTATACATCCTCTTGTCTGCGTATTTCAGATGTATACAAATAACCACAGCTCTTTATTAATGTTCTTCTATACTCTGTAATATGCTATGGAAGGACTGCAAGAAATGCATCATTTAACCCTGTAGGGCTTTGCTAGCCATAACGGAACATACAGTAATATATCATATCAGATAAAAATACAATATATAATATGTAAAACTAGAAAACAATGCCATTTGTGTACAATTATTGAACATGTGACATTTGTCAATTTTACCCAATGTTACACGCTGTGCACCCCAGCATGGTGTAATATAAGAAATCCTCTTGTCTTCAATCAGCCTTAGCTTTACTAGTTTTACAAATCATAATCAACTCAAGTAGTTCATTTTTCCTTCATAATTCAATGTAAATTGTTATCAATTATCGTTAAGATGAATGTTTACTGCACATTTGGGGAATGATCAGCACCGTAGTCCCTGCAGTTATTGTAATCTCTCTGGAGTCAGAGCCTATTACCACTGATGAGGACCAGCTCTCAGGTCCCAGGTAACATCTAGAATCCATGTCTGGAAGGGCTTTTATTCATCATTTCAGCTTTCCCTTCAGTAATCTACCTATACACATGGCTCCCATAAACACTGGATGAGGCATGTCTTGCAGAGGTACGATGTACATAACTGCTCTAAGTAAGGACAACACTTTATCCCATATTGTGCAAAAATATTTCTGTAATATTTGACAATAATATAGAGATTTAAAACTATCCGTCTATTTTGCTGTCCACAGGTAATAGAGACTAGTAGGCTTTATAACAAAATTCAAGAGTATGGCTTAAAAATACCTTGTAGACCCACACTTATCTTTGGAGTGGGCCGTCCAGCACTTACACTTTGCCTTATGAACTCTTGCAGGTGGGAAGAAGCTATGGACATCTCATCAGATTGTATATTCAGTGAGTAGATTCCTTCATCAGATTGTATATTCAGTGAGTGTTACGGTTGCTGCGAGCACTGGAGACTATGTCCAGATTTCTTGCTACTGCACATGTGCGAGTGCTGGAGACTAAGTCCAGATTTCTTGCTACTGCACATGTGCGAACGCTGGAGACTAAGTCTTATCTTGGAGCCATTGCACATGTGCGGGTGACATCATCGCTGACACGAGGTCACATGTCTCTGACACCTTCTATGCCGATTGGTCGCTGGTCATGTGCTTGTAACGCTTTGCTCGGTGATAGGCCAGCGTGACGTCATTCCTGTCATTCTGGCAGCGGATTGGCTCTGGTGTCCTCCATCTTGGATGAGGCACAGAGTCTATATAAGACCCTGACACACGCCGCATGGCGCTCAGTCCTCTTGGTTCATGCATAAGAGTAGACGCTCTGTGCGCGTTCCTCTAGGCATTCCTCTGTCTATGCTAGGTGAGCGCTACCGGCAGGGTAGCATTCTTATACCTTACAGCTTCGGCTGCTGTCCGTATCCTTACCTCTTAGGGGAGCGGACATAGGCAGGTGCCTGAGGCACATGGTCTGGCTGGGCCTTGTGATTCGACTCGTAGGTGGACGTTGCTGCTAGGGTAACGTTCCTTATACTGCGTCTGGCAGTTGTTCGTATCCTCGCACACTAGGGGAGCGAACAGAGGTAGGAGCTTTGTGCGGCTTACGCTGCTGTTCGTCTCTTTTGCACCACTAGAAGAGCGGACCTAGGCAGGTGCCATATCTAGTGGTTCGTGTCCTCGCACACTAGTGGAGCGAACGCAGGTAGGAGCTTTGTGCGGCTTACGCTGCTGTTCGTCTCTTTTGCACCACTAGAAGAGCGGACCTAGGTAGGTGCCATTTCGCACACATTGCCTTTGTCTCTGTGATTATTAACAGAGATCATTCCACACACCCTCCAAGTAAGGGAGGAATTGCTTTACTTACTTATTATATCCTTCTGTGAGTTAACAGAGGTATTGCACTTTGCCATAGTCTGCAGCAAAGTCTTTGCACGGTGGACCCTGACTGTCTGATACTCCTTTAGGTTATTATCAGACAGCCCCCCGTAACATTAGGACTGAGCCAAGGGTCTGGCAGTTATGGCAGAATATCAGCAGTTACATCGTTACATACAAGTACTTGAGTCACGGCTCAAGAGTATAGAGGATAAACCTCAGACCATGGTGACAGCTGCACATGATCCTCGACTTGCTCTGCCAAACAGATATTCTGGCGATGCCAGATCATGTCGTGGTTTCATTAGTCAGTGTCAGATACACCTAGAGGTCAACTCTTCTCGCATCTCTACGGAGAGGTCCAGAGTAGGCTTTATCATCTCCTTCCTTCAGGACAAAGCCTTAGAATGGGCGACTCCCCTATGGGAGCACTCTGATGTGGTTACTCTGAGACATCAAGACTTTCTTGATGCTCTTAAGGCGGTATTCATGGGTCCGCAGGTTACCCATGATGCGGCCCTGAGACTGTTAGATCTATCTCAGGGTTCGTTATCCACTAGTTCTTATGCCATTGCTTTTAGAACTCTGGTGGCAGAACTAGATTGGCCAGAGTAGGTGTTGATTCCTATCTTCTGGAGAGGGTTGTCAGGCTATGTCAAGGATGCTCTTGCTACTCGTGAGGTCCCTGCTTCTCTGGAGGACTTGATCACAGTAGCAACGAGGATCAATGTACGCCATAAGGAACGTAGACTCGAGGTCTCTTCCTCACGCCCTAAGCATCGGGCCATTCCAGTTGTTGAGGGTCCACTACCATCTTCCTCAGCATCTGAAACATCTCCCACTCCTATGAGTTAGGTCATATGTTCTCCAGACTACGCAAGTCTGGTCCTCCTATATGTTACGTATGTCGTCAGGCTGGGCACTATGCCAACAAGTGTCCTAGTCGTCAGGGAAACTCCCTGGCCTAGTAACCATTAGAGGGGGGTTACTAGAGACGTCTTCTGCACCCTCTAAGTGTTGTATCCCAGGTCAGCTCTCGTTATCTGAGAATACATGGCCTATTATGGCTTTTGTGGATTCCGGAGCTGACGGGACTTTTGTGTCCTCAGGATTTGTAAAGGGACACAATATTCTCTCTATCATGTTAGAGGCGCCTATTCCTGTCCGTGTTGTTAATGGAACTATGTTGTCTGACTCCATTACATTGAGGACAGTTCCCTTGCGCCTTTACCTGTCTCAGGGTAACATAGAGGAGATTTCTTTTCTTGTTTTGCCTGAGGGTATAGACGACGTCCTTCTGGGTCTTCCATGGCTTCGGACTCATGCTCCTCACATTAACTGGGAGTCTGACAGCATTATTAGTTGGGGTTCGAAATGTCAGTCCCGATGTCTTCCCTTACCACCTAAGGTCATTGCGGTTGCATCAACTGATCTCTCTCCCATACCTACACCCTATTTGGATTTCGCTGACGTGTTCCCCAAACAGGGTGCTGAGGTTCTTCCACCCCATAGGCCGTATGACTGTGCCATAGACCTTATCCCAGGTTCGGTTCCACCTAAAGGCAGGGTTTACCCCCTGTCGATACCTGAGTCGTAGGCCATGTCGACCTATATAAGAGAGAGTTTAGAGAAGGGGTTCATTCGTAAGTCTGTCTCTCCTGCGGGAGCTGGGTTTTTCTTTGTTCGGAAGAAAGAGGGTGATTTGCGTCCCTGCATAGATTACAGGGGTCTCAACGCAATCACAATAAAGAACAAATACCCATTACCTTTAATTTCGGAGCTCTTTGACAGACTGAGAGGAGCTCAAGTTTTTACGAAGTTGGATCTGCGGGGTGCGTATAACTTGGTACGAATTCGAAAGGGTGACGAATGGAAGACCGCTTTTAACACCCGAGACGGTCACTATGAATACCTCGTCATGCCTTTTGGGTTATGTAATGCACCCGCAGTATTTCAGGACTTCGTAAACGATGTGTTCAGGGATTTACTGTTATCCTCAGTAGTGGTGTATCTGGACGACATCCTGATTTTTTCTCCTGATCTGGAGACTCATCGTCAGGATGTCGTTCGTGTCTTTTCCCGTTTAAGGGAGCACTCATTGTTTGCTAAACTCGAGAAATGTGTATTCGAGCAGTCCTCATTGCCTTTTTTGGGTTACATTATCTCACAAGAGGGCCTGGCTATGGATCCTGCGAAGCTCTCTGCTGTCCTGCAATGGTCCGAACCTCATTCCTTCAAGGCGGTGCAACGCTTCTTAGGATTCATAAATTATTACAGGCAGTTCATACCCCATTTTTCTACTTTGGTGGCCCCTTTGGTGGCCTTGACTAAGAAAGGTGCTAATCCCAAAGCCTGGTCTACTGAGACATCTCAGGCTTTTGAGGCAGTAAAAAGACACTTTTCAACTGCTCCCGTTCTTCAAAGACCCGATGAGAGTAAGCCCTTCCTCTTAATGGTTGATGCCTCTTCAGTGGGTGCTGGTGCGGTCTTGTATCAAAAGAACGGTGCAGGTAGAAAAAGGCCGTGTTTCTTCTTTGCTAAAACCTTTTCACCGGCAGAGAGAAACTATACCATTGGGGAACTGCTCGCCTTGAGATTAGCCTTGGAGGAGTGGCGTCACTTGCTGGAAGGAGCGAAACATCCTTTCCAGGTCTATACAGACCATAAGAATCTGACGTACTTACAAACCGCTCAGCGTCTGAATCCTCGCCAAGCCCGCTGGTCCTTGTTTTTCTCCCGCTTTCACTTCTCCATCAACTATCTGTCTGGGAGTAAGAATAACAAGGCAGACGCCCTGTCTCGCTCTATGCTTTCTACCCAGGAAGAGATTGACGAACCTCGTCTTATCCTTCCCTCCAGGGTTTTTCATACGCTCTCCCCTGTGACGTTAGACCAAATCCCACCGGGCAAGACCTTTGTTCCGCCTGATCGACAGAATGATATACTGTCATGGGCCCACACCTCAAAGGTGGGTGGGCATTTTGGTATTAGGTGGACACGAGAGTTACTGGAGAGGTGGTATTGGTGGCCACACTTAGCCAGCCACGTCAAGAGATATGTCGGTTCCTGCTACTCGTGTGCTCGCAACCGTCCATTACGGCAGAGACCGGCTGGGCTCTTGCATCCTTTACCAGTGCCAGATAGACCATGGGAGGTGGTAGGCATGGACTTTGTGGGTGATCTTCCATGTTCACAGGGACATAGATTGGTGTGGGTCATTACGGACCATTTCTCCCGGATGGTTCATCTCGTACCGTTATCGAGAATCCCATCTTCCAGGGTACTAGCCAAACTATTCCTCAAGCATGTCTTTAGGCTTCACGGGATGCCAGATCGTATCATTTGTGATAGAGGCCCGCAATTTACTTCCCGTTTCAGGCGAGATCTTTGTAGCCTTCTGCAAATTGAGTTGAATCTCTCTTCGGCATACCATCCGGAGACCAATGGTTTGGTTGAACGTACCAATCAATCTATGATTATATACCTTCGACACTTTGTTGCTGAGAACCACGATAACTGGTCCTCCCTCCTACCCTGGGCAGAATTTGCCCTTAACAATTCGCTGGCTGAGGCCACTGGGCAGACACCGTTCGTACTCAATAATGGGCAACACCCTAGGGTACCGGTACCGTTTCCCGCTGCCGCACCTCCTCCTCTTGTGGCCAACTGGGCAACTAATGCCAGAGAGGTTTGGGATCGGACTCAAGAGTCGATCCAAGCAGCTAAGGACCGTATGAAGACGGTGTCCGATCGGTTTCGTCGCCCGGCTCCTGTCTTTTCTCCAGGGGACTTTGTGTGGCTCTCTGCAAAACACGTGAGACTTAGAGTGATCTCTGTCAAATTTGCTCCTCGCTTCCTGGGTCCTTATGAGGTTCTTCGACAGGTAAATCCTGTAGTCTACCAATTGAAGTTACCTGTCCATCTTAGGATTCATGACAAATTCCATGTCTCACTGCTAAAGCCGGCTATTTTACCTCACGCTCGTGAAGTGCACTCTCCTGCCTCTGATTCCTCTCGCTCTATGAGGTACGAGCCATAGTTGGTTCTAAGATGGTTAGAGGGCGCAGGTTCTTCTTGATAGATTGGGAGGGCTATGGCCTGGAACATCGCTCTTGGGAGCCTGAGGAGGCTGTCAATGCTCCCGACTTAGTTGCCGATTACCTGCGTCGCCGGGAGGGGGGCCCTTGAGGGGGAGGTACTGTTACGGTTGCTGCGAGCACTGGAGACTATGTCCAGATTTCTTGCTACTGCACATGTGCGAGCGCTGGAGACTAAGTCCAGATTTCTTGCTACTGCACATGTGCGAGCGCTGGAGACTAAGTCCAGATTTCTTGCTACTGCACATGTGCGAGCGCTGGAGACTAAGTCCTATCTTGGAGCCATTGCACATGTGCGGGTGACATCATCGCTGACACGAGGTCACATGTCTCTGACACCTTCTATGCCGATTGGTCGCTGGTCATGTGCTTGTGACGCCTTGCTCGGTGATAGGCCAGCATGACGTCACTCCTGTCGTTCTGGCAGCGGATTGGCTCTGGTGTCCTCCATCTTGGATGAGGCACAGAGTCTATATAAGACCCTGACACACGCCGCATGGCGCTCAGTCCTCTTGGTTCATGCATAAGAGTAGACGCTCTGTGCGCGTTCCTCTAGGCATTCCTCTGTCTATGCTAGGTGAGCGCTACCGGCAGGGTAGCATTCTTATACCTTACAGCTTCGGCTGCTGTCCGTATCCTTACCTCTTAGGGGAGCGGACATAGGCAGGTGCCTGAGGCACATGGTCTGGCTGGGCCTTGTGATTCGACTCGTAGGTGGACGTTGCCGCTAGGGTAACGTTCCTTATACTGCGTCTGGCAGTTGTTCGTATCCTCGCACACTAGGGGAGCGAACAGAGGTAGGAGCTTTGTGCGGCTTACGCTGCTGTTCGTCTCTTTTGCACCACTAGAAGAGCGGACCTAGGCAGGTGCCATATCTAGTGGTTCGTATCCTCGCACACTAGTGGAGCGAACGCAGGTAGGAGCTTTGTGCGGCTTACGCTGCTGTTCGTCTCTTTTGCACCACTAGAAGAGCGGACCTAGGTAGGTGCCATTTCGCACACATTGCCTTTGTCTCTGTGATTATTAACAGAGATCATTCCACACACCCTCCAAGTAAGGGAGGAATTGCTTTACTTACTTATTATATCCTTCTGTGAGTTAACAGAGGTATTGCACTCTGCCATAGTCTGCAGCAAAGTCTTTGCACGGTGGACCCTGACTGTCTGATACTCCTTTAGGTTATTATCAGACAGCCCCCCGTAACAGTGAGTAGATTCCCTCATCAGATTGTATATTCACAGAGTAGATGCCCTCATCAGATTGTATATTCAGAGAGTAGATCCCCTCATCAGATTGTATATTAAGAGAGTATATCCCTTCATCAGATTGTATATTCAGAGAGTAGATCCCCTCGTCAGACTATACATTCAGAGAGTAGATCCCCTTATCAGATTGTACATTCAGAGAGTAGATACCCTCATCAGGGTACACTCAGAGAGTAGATTCCCTCATCAGACTGTATATTCAGGGAGTAGTTCCCCTCATCAGATTGTATATTCAGGGAGTAGATTCCCTCATCAGATTGTATATTCAGGGAGTAGATCCCCTCATCAGACTGTACATGCAATGAGTAGATCCCCTCATCAGACTTTACATGCAGTGAGTAGATCCCCTCATCAGACTCTACATACAGTGAGTAGAACCCCTCATCAGACTCTAGATGCAGTGAGTAGAACCCCTCATCAGACTGTACATGCAGTGAGTAGATCCCATCATCAGACTGTACATGCAGTGAGTAGATCCCATCATCAGACTGTACATGCAGTGATTAGAACCCCTCATCAGACTCTAGATGCAGTGATGCAGTGAGTAGAACCCCTCATCAGATAGTACATGCAGTGAGTAGATCCCCTCATCAAACTGTACATGCAGTGAGTAGATCCCCTCATCAGACTCTACATGCAGTGAGTAGAACCCCTCAGCAGACTGTACATGCAGTGAGTAGATCCCCACATCAGACTCTACATTCAGGGAGTAGTTTCCCTTCTTTTTTATATCCTGATGAAGGGAAACAACTCCCAGAAAAATGTCACTGTAAAATTTTAAGAAAGTAAAACGTTTTAATACAATACCTCCACAATGAATTTTCTGCAATATTGACAATCTATTGGATTATCTAACACTGGTGTTTTTTCTCCAAAGCCATCATTTTCTTCAAATTTTATGAGTATGCCATTGATCCTATCAGTCTTCAATTACACATCCTACACTTGGGCACTGGGCAACAGCAATGAATCCCACCACTCCTTCCACATATGTGGAATTTAACTGACCATGAAACTAATTTAAATGCCAAATGGTCCCTTTTTAACACTTGTAGGGTAGAGGATCCTCACCTTAAAATTATTACACATAGTGCCATCCTATTTTTATTTTTAATTTGTTATTCTTGGTTTTTTGCAGATCAGATTCATAAAATCTTTAGATTGATCCTGTTTATTTATTAAAAATTCAATGTAATAAAAAATGTGTTTTGTGCTGACACTAATCCTTGCTGAACTGTATTTCCTTTTCCCTTCTCAATACCCAGTTGGTTGAAAATTCCTATTCAGCCATTCTTGAGTCCTCTATGACCAGTGACTAGCGTCAAGATGGTACCAGGAAGTAGAGATAAGTAGAGACCAGATAAGCACATCATTACTATATTGATGTACCTTATCAATCTGATATATCAATGTTATGCTTCAATATTGATAAATTCTTCTGTAAGGTGCCCATAGGTGAGCAGTGACCTGTCTCCAGACATAGGCTTTGCAGACCAGTTATTGTGCTTTCGGCTATGTGAGTGTAGAGGGCTGTTGTAGTACCAGTGTCTCTGCAGAGACGCCAACTTGCTCACTACCCTGTCTGGGTCACATTCCTCCCCGCTGCCGAGCGGCCATTTATGTGCTTTTCTGCCTCCTTCCCCTCCTGGGCCCTGTACATGCCGCATAGGGTTCCCAGGAGTATACTTAAGATGTGTGCATGCACACCAGTCCTCCTCTTGAAAGGCCGGCGTGCCATTTCCAGGAAATACCTTTAGCCTATGGCTGATTGTTTTGTCTTGTTGGTCTTCTAGACATTGCTCCCACCTAGACAGAATCCTACTCCACACTGATGAGGGGCAATACCCCGAAACAGCTGTCTGTGGATGGATACCTGGCCTTGGTATTTCCCTTGTCATATCTTTAAACTCATCAAGAGTTGGATATTGACTAAAAGGGCCACTTAATATGGTGGTTATGGTGGTGTCCTAAAAAGAGCCACTCCTTGGCTAGGTCCTTCCTGGAGGGATATCTGGCTATTTTCTGTGTCGAGACTCCTAACAGAGGCTCCACGGACCCTTTTGATTTGCATACTTCCCAGGGAGCAATGCACCTAGGATTTCACTGTGTTGAGCGCCTTTGCTGGCTGCTGGCAGTGTTTTCTCTGGCTGGTCTCCTCGAGATCAGTGATTGTTTTGTCCTATGGCTGATAGGCACTGTGCATTTAAGGCTACCTCCCATTATGAGAAGTGCCTGTGCAACATCTCTAGTTGATCAGTCAGTCTCCATTCTGCTACCTAGCTAGTTGTCAGGTCCTGAGCTTCTGTCCTATAAACCCTGTGTCTGCCTCCAGTACCTGCCTTACCATACCTGTGTACCCCTCTGTGCCAGCCATTCCTGCTCATACCTGCCTGTCCAGTTTGCCTCAGTCACCCCATTTGTACCCGTCTATTTCTGAGTTCATCACCTGTCCTGGGGGTCAGCTGCCACAGTCCCGGTCACTTCCCTGGGAGTGGTACCTGGCATTCACCTCGCGATGGACACGTAGTCAAGCCCCTCCCAATAAAGAGTAAGCTGGCATTCCCCCTGTGTCCCAGTGAGTCCACTATTCCTGCTCGCTGCCCCCACACCGGCCGAGCATTACAGCTGTAAACCACATCTATAAAGGTAAGCTACACAATTAGTGGTTTTTTTGTGCCAACCTATACATCTGATATATGTCATCTGTCATTTTTAAACAGTAGTTCACAGTGAATATCTAACAAAATGCCTTTATCTAATATTTGTGTGCTAGCTACCGGCTGTAAATCTTGCAGATTCGTTGGCATTTGGAACTGGAATGATGCAGATTGGTAAATTTGCATTTTTTTAGATTTGTTTCCCAGAGTGCTTCCATGATAATAGAAGTGTATCAGACTTAAACATATCTGTTCTAGACAAAAAAGAGCACTATTTGTCTTATGGAGCCTGTAATGGATCTTTGATACCCTGTTGCAATATTTCCGAACATCCAACCAGCTGTCTCCTTCAATATTTGAGCTCAGTAGTTGCCTAGAGCCTTGCCATAGATAATTAGTTCTTCCTTGCTGTTTGCAGGCACTTGCTTGTTTCTCAAGGTGACTACAGAATAGAAAATGATAATAATTTTGTCTTCAAAAGACTTAGCATCCCGGGCTATAGTCATAATTCTACCACGTTCCTTTTACTATTATCAGCTCAGTGGATGCAACTATATTTGCAATTGTTACCATGGCCGGAAAAAAGACACAAGGTACATAGAGATCCTTTTATTTTTTGTGTTCCTTGGTTTGTTTTTTCTGAGATGGTCCTCAAGAATATCATGGATAAATATGCTTACTTTGCACACAGAGCTCCTTTGCTCGCAGTAGAATACATTAAACATGAATCCTACATTCCCGTTTCACATCTTATCTAGCTAAGTTCTATTATTGTTGGAGTTATCAATGACCCAGAACAATGTACTTTTTTTTTTCTCTCCCGGTTTCCATTTATAAAAGCATTCATGTGCTAAAACAAAAACATATGGAAATAGGAGTGAAAATCCTGTAGATAAATAAAGCTTTCAATATTTGCTCCGGTATGTTTTACATGCCTGACTGCATCAAATCTGCCCGTGTTTCCTTTAGTTGTCAGACATCTTTATTCTAAAATCAAATAAAAAAGGGTCTCTTAAAATGAAAGCTATGAATAGAAAATAAGGTTACAGGCGATGATTCATTTCGGAGACTGAAGAAGAGAGAGGACATTCATCTACCTTCTTCTGACCTTCGTATTTTTCCGTAAAATTATGTAAACCGTAAGGGCGTAGATTGGGTTTAAGGCTGTATCTTTTTCTTATCAATCCTCCAGTTAAAAGAGTAGGTGAGAGGAATTGCAACCCTTACACTTCATTGCTGTTTACGGGTCACTTGATGTACAGAAAACGGCATATTGAAGCGTGTATCTGTGGCAGCCCAAGTTTACATGATGCGTCCTTTGGGACCCCGCCACATTCTGTGCTTCTGTCACAAACAGCACTTTGATTTCTAGGTAACCAACTTAGCCGACCGGCTCCGGCTAGGGCTCATTCAGGGAACATATTTAACTATTTATAAGTTAGTTTATAATCTGTTTTAGGAGAATAGGTTGGGAAATGTAAGCAATTTATCTTTCCAGGTGGTATATAAAGTATATGTACAGTTCAAGAGGTAACATTTCCACAATTGTTATCGTTATACATTTCTAGTTTACTTTATTTTTCTGGGTTATTTTTTTTACCCATTTTTTTATCCATTTTTTTTATTTTACTTCTTGCAATTATGTGGTTTGATGATATAACTACAAATTCCTGCATTGGAGTTTTTCTTGGGAAATAATTTAGTAATAAATATATCTCGCTCCGATTGTCTTTGTGCCAAGGTGCAACGGGTGGTGTAAGTTTCACATACGAGTCAACATTTTTAAAGGCTAAAGCTAAGTGCCAAAATCAAGTTTCTTGAGTACAACATACACCAAAGTGCTTTCTCCACAACTTCATAGGAAAACTCTACCCCCGTGATGCTCTTTTGAAGAGTAGGTTTAGACCACCGGCTTGCCAGCTGCCATTAAATCTAGACACAGCATGTCACATTGCTAATGACAGTAGAGTAACAATAGGGGGGCAGAAAGGTTGTAATCATACATGTGTACGTACAGTACACCTGGGGTCCCACAGGCCCCCCTGTAACATAAGAAAACAATGTTGTAAGTAGTTAGTGTAGGGACAAAATGAAAAATAATGATAATTGATGTAATCACACTAGAAGTAGCTGTTCGACACCACCAATAATTGTATTCAGCTTATAGTGTATATGGCTTCTATACAGCAGGATACTATGAATGTATAATGCTACATCATGTAATTGGCAATTAGGCAGTATAGCTTATGCACAGGGGCTCAGAAGCCGCAAGCTACGCCTCTGGCAAATAAAACGCTGGAAAATCACTAGTCACAGCTTATCTTCATGTTAATGAATGAGCAACTAGCATGTAATTCTGAACTAATAGGTGAAATTCGCTTCTTTGGGAAAGTTTTGCCCCCATACGCACCAGCAAGCACAGGTAGCACCATGATATGAATAAAAGGCTTTTTTGCCCAGGGTCAAAGTATCAGCTGAAGCTACTGAACTGCATTGTAATGTCTGCACTGAAACCCCAAGAGTATGAGGCGCAGTGAATGTTCTGTCCACCATGCCTGGTCTTCCATCTGCTGCTTTGGCATTACTTCTTTAAAACTAGGCTATATAAGATCTCGAAGCTAGAAAATGAGTGACGCATTTATAAAAATCTTCAGCCAAGGCCATTGCAAAATGTGTGTAATGTGAGTATATAAGGAAATCTTCAAGCGGGAAAGAAGAAAAAGGTGGCACTCACCAAATAAACAATCTTCATTTATTGCACATTCCAAACATATAAAAGCAGGGGGGATGCAGGGGACATCATGGACAATGGCAATTGTTTCACATCCGCTGGTGCTTCATCGGGTCCAGAGTGAGTCTGGACCTGATGAAGCACCTGCAGGTGTGAAAGATCGCCATCATACCTGACACCCCCTGCATGCCCCTTGCTTTTACTGTATATTTCCGGATTGTTCAATAAATGAAGATTCTTTATTTGGTGAGTGCCAACTTTTTCTTCTTTCCCGGTTGAACATTTCATGATGTCTCTTCTCCTCATGTGTTGCATTGCTTAATATGGCTCTGTATCACAGCTGGCCTTATTGCCCTGCTGCGTGCTAGTGTGATCCAAGTGGAGCTTAGTGTGTGGGTTTTAGAGCCGCACAGTTCTTGCTTCGTGTGAGTATATAAGGGTTACCAAGGCAAATACCAAACAATACCACAAACAAAGAGGTGACCAAAAGCTTCTAGCCCAATTTTATTGGTACTATGTCTGGTGAAAAATTTCACTTTTAATGTCGTAATCAACACCATGGAGTCGATGTGATATCCACGTTTTCAACTTCTGACTTTCTGGCAGGCTCAAATTTAATTGTGGAGGCAATAAACTTTTTCATAAATTTAACCCAAATTCCAATGACATATTTCTTTAGACTGGACTTGCCCTTCTGCGTTTGCTGTGAAAATGTGAAGAGATATAATCCTACTATCCAATCAGAAATGATGAGTGTGTCGTTAACTGTGAAGACTCTTAAAAGTGAAAGATAGGGCACATAATCTTTTAATCACATCTATTCCATTTTAGACTTAAGGTGCCCATACAATTAGACTTAGGTTGATAAGAATGGATGATATCAAACATAACGTACATTCGTTGAGTGAAATTCAACAAAGAAAAATCATTTTCGCCAGCCAAATGGCACACTGTTATCATCTGGAAGAAGCTTGGCCATGTTAAAAATTGTCAGTCAATGCACAAATGAACTTGCCCTGGAAGGGCTTTAGTCCTCCTTAAACAAACATCCTGTCCAGTCATGTATCATTCTCCAGATGAATGTTGTTTTAATGGTTATTTAACCTACATAATCCTATGTACTTTGAGTGGCTGCCTTTAGTCACACTTCCACTAATGTCTAACTTTCTTTAATTGTGTGGTTTGTCAGCTAAAATGTATTTTCTAACTATCTTTACCACCTAACCACTTTTGTAATTATCGTTATTATACAATTCCCTGCACTTCTCCCCTATCTATCTAATACCTAAAGGTGTTTTTTTATTGCACATCCTGTAACATTTTGAGAGGAGACTCAAACGTGATGTGAAAGGAGGCTGGAACTGCAGTCACTCCCCACAGCATCCATAATCCCTCCTGGAACAGGACATCATCAGGGGGCAGCGCTGCAGTTACTTACTGGTTTCTTGCGTTGCCGCTCTCTGTGGATGTCCTGGATTTTGAATGAAGGGTGATGAATGCTGTGGCTGGGATTAGTTCAGTACTGGCATGTTACTCATTTCTCTGTGGCTGCTTCCATTGCTTGTGTGAAAGATGTCAGCTGGGGGGCAGTACTAGATGCAGTGTGTGACACCAGCAGCACCACCCCACAGTCTCTAGCAATACCCTCAAATGAAGCATCTTCAAGGGGTGGTGCTAAAAGTAGTGAGTAACACCAGTGCAGCCCATAGCCTCTAGCAACACCCTCAAATGAAGCGTCATAAGGGGGCAGTGCTATATATAGTGAGTGACTCCAGTGCTACCCCACAGCTTCTAGCACCGTCCTTAAATTAAGCTTTATAAGGAAGCATTGTTAGAAGCAATGAGTGACACCAAACTCATCCCTGGGTGACAGTGTGTTTGAGGGCAGTACTAGAAGCTGTGGGGTGGTGCTTGTGACACTCATTTCATCTAGCACCGCCACCAACTGATGTCTTTCACACAAGCAGTGGAATCGACCACAGAGAGGTAAGTAAGATGATGCCACAGCGATCATAACCCATTGTGCAGGACATCCTCAGGGGGCTGTGATGTAATAAACTAGTAGGTTTCTGGTGAGACTCCTGTGGGGAGTGAGTGCAGCACCAGCCTCCTGTGATGTTACGTTTGAGACTCCTCTCAAATGAAACATCATAGGAAGTGAAGTAAAAAAACCATTTAGATTGATAGGAAAGAAGTGTAGGGAATTGTTTAATAAATATAATTAGAAAAGAGGTTAGGGGAAAGATAGATAGAAAATACATTTTAGGTGATAGACCACTTCTTTTATGCTGCTTTCACACATCCTTCTTTCCTAGTCTGTACAAGCAGTAATGGGTCTCCTGACCTGAACTCAGCCTAAAAGGCATGTATTAGGCTGTCGAATTCAGGTCAGGAAACCTGCAGCTTGTCCGTATATCAGTGTCTGTATTCAGAGACCATGAAAGCTGAATGTCTGAATCTGGCCTAAATCTAATAATGAGGAAATCACCATTTCTTCTTCTCCTTCTTTTATTCTCTTCTCCTTTCTCATTTATTAGCTTTGGACCTTGCCACTCTCAATGCCTAGATGTACATCATAGTGGTTCACCCCATTTTCTCTATGAATAATTTCCCCCCAAGTTAGCTATTACATAATCCAAATTTCCGTATTCTAAGCATTGGCATAACATGAAAAAAACATTTCTTAATTTTCTGTTTCAGTCATTCTTTAAACATTTTGCAGAGTAAAGGGATTGTCTACATCTGTGTAGAGCGCTAGCATATGCTCTGCTGGCACATTTTATATTGTAGGGTATTTCTCCTGGCAGATAATTCAGGGCATTGACATTTAGCTGAAGATTTTTGCATGTACATTGTAAGTCCACAGCCTGCTCATTGTTGAGAAAACTAAAGTCTCTTTCTGAAAGAAATATTGTAATACTTTCCAGGTCCCATGCAGCTCCAAAACCACTAAGCATTGGCAGCAGTGAAAATATGTCTATGAAGGCGCCTCTGAACATAGCATAGTCAAGTCTCAGATTA
This sequence comes from Anomaloglossus baeobatrachus, assembly GCF_048569485.1. NCBI lineage: Eukaryota > Metazoa > Chordata > Amphibia > Anura > Aromobatidae > Anomaloglossus > Anomaloglossus baeobatrachus. The sequence goes on along the minus strand of NC_134353.1, from coordinate 158,139,843 downwards.
AAAATGAACAAAAATATACAAAAAACAGTAGTAGGATTAGGGTATACATTACATTTCTCAATTTTCTTACAAAGACAGCCATATAGAACATAAACATAATCGTAATTCAGAACATATTCTGGCCCCAGAAGCAAAGTACCATATGTGAAACCGGTGCACTTGCCTAGGCGCCCAGTAGATAGATGGACCAACTAATACCTTAAAATCATCTTCTGACTGTCTTTCAGTTGAATGTAAGGGGTGGAATAATCAATTTCATGGTCCTCAATTATTTATTCATTGATAGAGAAGAAATGCTCCATGATGCAAGTGTTAACACTAAGGGGTACTTTGCACGTTGCGATGTCGGTGGGGTCAAATCAAAAGTGACGCACATCCGGCATCGCTGTCGACATCGCAGTATGTGAATCCTTTTACATACGATTAACGAGCGCAAAAGTGTCGTTATCGTATGATCGGTGTAGGGTTCAACATTTCCACATTTCCATAATTTTGCAGCAGCGACAGTACGATGTTGTTCCTCGTTCCAGCAGGCAGCGCACATCGCTGTGTGTGAAGCCGTAGGAGCGAGGAACATCACCTTACCTGTATCCCGGCTGCAATGAGGAAGGAAGGAGGTGGACGGGATGTTTATGTCCCATTCATCTCCGCCCCTCCGCTTCGATTAGCCGCCTGCCGTGTGACGTCGCTGTGATGCCGCATGACCCGCCTCCTTAGGAAGGAGGCGGGTCGCCGGCCAGAGTGACGTCACAGGGCAGATAAGTGCATGTGAAGCTGCTGTAGCGATAATGTTCGCTACGGCAGCAATCACAAGATATCGCTGCTGCGACGGAGGCGGGGACTATCGCGCTCGACATCGCAGCATTGGCTTGCGATGTCGTAGTGTGCAAAGTACCCCTAAGAGGTCCATATACTGTTCTCTACTAATTTGTGATGCCAGACATTCAAGTGGAGTATTCATTGGCAAAGTGCAAATTTCAACCAAAGAGCTGCACCCTCCATGACTGTTCCAAGCCCCCTCAATGCTCATTCACCACTTCTCCAACTCTCGGCACTCAACTCTCATGTTAATAAAAAAAAACCTCCTGAAGATGCGAGTTTCTAAAGGTTTTCACGCAGGTTTGGTGGGTCAAGATGATTAGTTGTCAGTTCAATGTGTCTCCTTTTATTCTACAAATTCTTTGGATATATTTTGGGACAATTGGTAAATACCAAAACATACCCAACTGTCCCAAAACATTGGAAAAGCTATATTTAGGCCTTTTCTTCTGTGTCTGCCCTATTTTAGTATTGTAATCTATAGAATATACCTTTTACCACTTAATTGGAGTTTAAGCTAAACTGAAAAAGGATATTTTCTTTTGACATTAGGTCAGTACCACACTTTTTGATATTTTTTTTAAGTAGGAATCAGAAAATCTATGTCATAAATAACAGTTAATAGAATTAAAGGGAACCTGTGACCAGATTTGAAGAACGTTTGCGCCTTTGCACTACAATACTTTTATATGTCCGCAGCAAGGAAGAGAGAAGTGCATGTGCGTGGAAGCACAATGGAGGACTTTGTGTGAATGACGTAGGACAGGTTATCCACACGGAGCAGAGAAAGAGGACGGCTATTCCAAGAAGATAGGAGGTGCCAGACTGAGACCAGCGACACCCATTGGACCTTTACTCGTGCCTGCACATTACAGTACTTTGTGCTGCCTGCAGCAAGGCAGAGAGAAGTGTGCATGCGCAAGAGTGCAATGGGGGACTCTGAGCGGATAACGTAGGGCGCGTCATCCACACGGAGCAGAGAAAGAGGACAGCGATTCCAAGAAGATAGGAGGTGCCAGATTGAGACCAGCGACACCCAGTGGGCCTTTCCTCATGCCTGCACATTACAGTACTTTGCTCTGCCTGCAGCAAGGTAGAGAGAAGTGTGCATGCGCAAGAGTACAATGGAGGACTCTGTGTGGGTAATGTAGGGCCCGTCATCCACACAGAGTAGAAAAGGAGGACAGTAATCAAAAGAAGAAAGGAGGTGCCAGAACGAGACCAGTGATGCTCATTGGACCTGATTGCCCTGCAGGTGAATATAATAAAAAACGTTTTTTATATTCTAGAAAGCTGTATATAAGGGCTTACTGGTGGTGGTTGCAGCTTATAGGGTTCCTTTTAGGTTATTAGGGCTAGTGACAGAATGTAGAAACCAACCAATAATGGATGCTCATGGTAAACGAATGTCTACAGATCGATCCAGTTATGGGCATAAAAGCATTGACAAAATGAGACATTTGGGCATTCACTTTGTAACCCTTTCTCATCACCTGTAGAGAATAAATGGAAATTAACCGATGAGGTATGTGCATAGTGTAACCCTATGTGAATAATGTCTGTGAAGCTATGAAGATTCCTGTTTACGAGGCTCCCTTACTTCTAGCGTGCGTGGCCCTTTTTTTTGTGTTCAGCTTGACTGTTCTGAATCTTGCTGATGGCAGGTCCGTAAGAGAAATTGAAGAATTGTTTAGACATATAATACACTCTGTCACACAACTGACATATCATAAAATGAGCAGCGCTGCAAATAGTTAATCCATTGTGACAAGAACTGCATTTTCTAAATGTCCTAATAAAAGATGGATGCAGCAATCTTTGTTCTTGGAGATGGCAAGGATGATTAGCTGCAATCAAATTATTGATTGCTGATTTATCACTGGAGTGCGCTGCTTTCATCAAAATGTGTTACTTTGTCACCTAGGTAGTGCGAATTGAACACATAAATCCTAACAATGAGTAATAGGAGGGACTTTACTCCAATTAGAGGTAAATACATGCTAGGCGTTGGGATATCACTTCTTGAAGGGTTTTGTTGCCGCTTACTAAATAATAATGCATGAAATCTGCCTATTTTCACCTGAAGAAGTGCTGTGCTTTAAAGGTCACTACTACTAAAATGAGCTCATATCAAGCAATGATTATTTGTCAGGGTTTTCTATTGCCAATGCGGCATGAATTACTCATCCTGTGCACCGAAAGCCACATGTATCACATTACCAGATATGTAGTGAAACAATGAAGAGGATATACAGTATATACTGTATGAATTTAGAAATCTCTATGGTAGTCATAGTTACATAGTTGGTTGGTAAAAGACCTAGATCCATCAAGTTCAACCTTCCTCCACCAATTATACATTTTGTCATTAACTCATTTATAACCAAAAATGTTGTGTATACTGAGGAAATCATCCAGCCCTTTTTTAAAGGCTGTTATAGTGTCACCATTACTACCTCTTGCGGTAGGGAATTCCAAAATCTGACTGCTCAAACTGTAAAGAACCCTTTCCTATTTAGCTGTCGGAATCACCTTTCTTCCACTCACAGTGAGTGCCCCCTGGTTCTTCGTATTGTCTTTGACAGAGGAAAAAGGAAGAGATGTGCTGTGTGACACCTGGTGGTGAAGGTGAAATTAAGTAATGCCCAGAGGCTGCTCACCTAATGGGGTTGTGCACCCTTGCACAACCCCGGTTGAAGCAGTGAGGGATACACGGGAGATCGCTGGTGACTGGAGGTGTCTGAAGATCCTGGGGAACAGCATGAAAGGACTTATTCCAGGTAGGTCACGTGATCGCGAGCAGCCAGAAGTGCGTCACCAAAGGTCCTGTGCCAGCCAGAGCAAGCCCGGTAACCCAGCAACCGTAGGTCCTAGTGAATAATAGGTGTCTCTCCACTCCCAGAGCTACTCCTGCCGTTGATCTCTCAAATGGGATAGTACAAGTGGAGGTAGCAAGGTAGCAGATAGGAGCGCTAGGAAGCAGGAGGACTAGGTAGGTTAGAATTTAAAACAAACCCTTTATTAACGGCCGTTAGAGGGTTTTAATAAAAGGTTTGTTTTAAATTCTAACCTACCTAGTCCTCATGCTTCCTAGCACTCCTATCTGACTGCTACCTTGCAATCTCCACTTTGTATTGTCTTTGGAAGAAATAAGTCATGTGCCAGTCCTTTGTACTGACCTCACATGTATTTATACATATAAATGAGATCTCCTCTGAGGTGGCTTTTCTATAAGCTATACAAGCCCACGTTTTCCAACCTCTCATTATATGGGAGGCCTTCCATTCCTTGCAATAATATAGTTGCCTGCCTTTGAACTGACTCTAACTTCTGAATATCCTTTTAAAAATGTGGAGCCCAAAACTGGATCCAATATTCTAGATGTGGCCTTACAAGTGATTTATAGAGGGGTAACAATACGTTGGGATCACGGGATCTAATTTCTCTTTTATACACCCTAAAATCTTGTTTGCTTTAGCAGCTGCTGCCTGACATTGAGTGCTGCTGCTCAGCTTATTTGTAACCAGGATACCAAGTCATTCTCCTGTTCTGTAGTCACGAGTCTACTTCCATTTAATGTATACCCAGCTATAGGATTACTCCGTCCTATTTGCATTACCCTACAATCATGACAATAAACACTACATGACTTTAAAGGCCCCATCACATTAGATGGTTGTCAGTCGAACAGTGGATCGGCCGATGGTTCAGCTGAAAGCCATCTTGGTCATATTCCCCACTTTGTTCTCCTGGAGATCAGCTATCAGCATATATCTTTTTTCGTGATAATCAGCCAAATGAGCACTGTGTTTTCCTGTGTTCTCGGTGGCTTATCTCCAGGAGAACAAAGCAATCAACTGTCTTGAAATCGGACATGCCAAATCGACATCTCTCCCAACAAGTAGTTGGGAGGTGTCCTTATGCAAATTAGAGAGTTGTCCAAACTCATGGATAGCAGCAGGTATGGCCAACATTCGCCTATTGTGTATGGGGCTCTAGACTATTCTTCTCCATTGGGTAGGATAGGGTAGGTGGGGATATTTATGCCTATAAATAACTCGGCACAGTATTAGTTATCCAGAATGGAGTGGACATACACACCATAATGCCGTTTACCTCTTTGTATAGGAGCTTGGGTGAGTGGTATATTCTATCCATTAAATTTATGCACCATTGTGTAACCAAGAATGTCTATCTAGTTAAGGGATGTGGCAGTGGCTTTAGGGGTCAGTTTAGGTTGAGTTTAGAAGAGATCTGGTCTTATTTTCATTACTTTAATAGATTCTTATATATAGGTAGAAATACAACATCCATAGAGTAATATTATCTTTGGAATGATCTCAGCAGAAGGAAATAGGTTGGAGGCATGCCTTGCATTCAATATGACTCTGTAGACAATGCTGCATATGTTAGTGACATAAATGAGAGGTAAGACTAAATAAATACACATTTTAGTTATTTTACTTTGCAAATATATTACCGATATATTCCACAGAATGCCACCATTCAGTCCTCAGGTTGCAATCTTAAGTCTTTATTCTAGACACACAACAAGAACCAATTTTATAGAAAGTCAATTAATCTATCAATATATTTTTGGGGTCTGATTACAAACCCAAGAACTCATAGTGAGAGCAAACTTCATGCGGATTGCAGGGTCACATGTTTACATTTCCAAGCACTAAACCATCATCCAATCAGTTCATACGTTATATTATGTGTCTTTTTTATTAACAATCTCCATATTCTTCTTCTTCAGTGACGTGTGCATCCTTTTCTTCTGTACGTAACGCACAGTCTAGTAGGCTGCGACTTAGGTGCACGGTGATTCTTGGTCACTATGGTTTCCTCCATTGCCTTTTTTCCAGTGGAGAACTGTTTAGCTGAAACATTTTCACATTCATTAGGATAAATATAGCAATTCAGAGGAAATCTTAGAGCCCCGCTGAGCACTAATGATACATCACACATTCAATACTGTATATTATCCTGAATGGCAATGTCCACCCTCGACATGCTGAATGATTTATCTTTAACTATTAGACCTCGCTCACACTTGTGTTTAAAAAATCGGATTGCACTCGCAGCAATGTTATTCATAGAGGCAGTGTTCAATTACGAAGTTTTTTTTCTCAGCTGTAATCGAGCTGAGGAAATAAATTGCATCGTGCTATGCATTACCAAGAATATTGGCTGATACTCACCAATGCAAGTCAATGGGTGCAAGAAAATAATCGCACGCCACAAGGACCATACATGTAACATTCGATTTTTATGTACACATCTCAAAGGAAAATAGTAGGCACTAAAGTGTGCTTAACCTGGTTTAATCTAATAAAAAAATAAAATAACATTGTGGGCCACCCCTATTTTTGAAAACCAAACAAAGGTAAAGAAGACAGCAGTGAGCTGATATTATCAGGCTCGAAAGATTCATGGTTATTGTGCCCTTCCCAACCTAAAAATGCAAGCCCACAGCTGCCCCAGAAGTAGAGCATCACATTAAAAGCAACAAACCTGGTGCTTCACCTTGTCTTTTCTCGATTACCCAGGTGTGGTGACAATTGAGGTAATTGTAGATTGAGTTGATGTCAGCTGTGTAGAGTCAGCTGGCATCAACCTCTGGTGTTACTAATGGAGGGGTGTCTATAAGACACCCCCATTACTAACCTAGTAAGTGAAAGGAAAAGACACCCAAAAATAGATTATTTTAATAAATACTTCGTGACTCTTTCCTGCTTCACCAATTAATGAAAAAAATAGGCATGCTAGTCCGATGTAGTCCAAGAAATTCAACGGGGTCAAGGAAATTTGATGTAGTCCATAAATGGAAACCTATTTTGATGTCCTACTTTTGTGCAGCTGTGGGCTGGTATTTTTGGGCTGGGAAGGCCCAATAACCATGGGCCTTCCCAGCCTGATAATGTCAGGCCCCATCTGTCTGCTTTACCTTTGCTAGTTATCAAAAATGGGGCATCCCTATGCTGTTTTTTTGGGGGGGGGGGTTTAATTATTAATTTATTTATTAGGTTAAACCAGGCTAAACACCCTTTAGTGCCATATGGCAGCCACTTAAGGGTGCAAGTTTATAAAATGTATAGGGTTTGGGACATTAGTTATCTGCTGGGTATCAATTGATTCTATCTATCTTGCAAGAATTTATATAGAGTACAGAGTATATACACACGTAATACACTTTTCATACAGATGCTGTACGAGAAAAAAAAACAAACATTTGCACAGCACTTGCATGACATACAGAGTGACATATGCAATAGCATAGGAATTACACTTATCACACTTTTCAGGATGAGAATCGGAGCGATTATTATTTATATGCTAGTGTGAACGAACCTTACATATATGAAAATAGAAGAGAGGTAAAAATCCAACTTGTTCACCTCACAAGAGTGACAGCAGCATTATGCTTTTTGGGGAGGTAAAAAATTACAAGTTTTTCATGTGGAAACCGCTACAGAAAATGCTTCTTTTTTGTTGAGTTTTTGAAGGCTTTTTACTTTGAAGACTTTTTGAAAAGGTTTTTTTTCAGATACATTTTTGGCAGCTTTAAGTTTGTGGCAGATATCATCAAGATTTGTTTCAAAGAAGTCCTTTCTTTTTTTACACCAGACATTTTTCTAAATCTGAAAACAGGAAAGAAAATGCTTGAATATACTCTCTTTATGAACAGCAAAGTGGTTTAACATTGAAGTGAATAGGACAAGTTTTCCAAACATTTTTTTTAGTCTTTCTTTATGGTGTTTTTGGAGTAGGTCTACTTAAAAACCTCTTAAAGAACTGTGTGGGCACACAGCTTAGTTTCATAGTTTCATAGTTTTTTAAGGTTGAAGGAAGACTCTAAGGGGGGCTTTGCACACTACGACATCGCAGGTGCGATGTCGGTGGGGTCAAATTGAAAATGACGTACTTCCGGCATCGCATGCGACATCGTAGTGTGTAAAGGCTCGATGATACGATTAACGAGCGCAAAAGCGTCGTAATCGTATCATCGGTGCAGCGTCGGCGTAATCCATGATTACGCTGACGTGACGGCCCGATGTTTTTCCTCATTCCTGCGGCAGCACACATCGCTGTGTGTGAAGCCGCAGGAGCGAGGAACATCTCCTACCGGCGTCACTGCGGCTTCCATAGGATATGCGGAAGGAAGGAGGTGGGCGGGATGTTTACATCCCGCTCATCTCTGCCCCTCCGCTCCTATTGGCCGCCTGCCGTGTGACGTCGCAGTGACGCCATACGACCCGCCCCGTTAATAAGGAGGCGGGTCGCCGGCCAGAGCGACAGTCGTAGGACAGGTGAGTCCATGTGAAGCTGCCGTAGCGATAATGTTCACTACGGCAGTTATCACAAGCATATCGCTGCTGCGACGGGGGCAGGGACTATCGCGCTCGGCATCGCAGCATTGGCCTGCGATGTCGCAGCGTGCAAAGTGCCCCTAAGTCCATCTAGTTCAATTAGTAGCCTAACATGTTGATCCAGAGGAAGGCAAAAAATTGCCATAGCATCCTTACAAGCATATACCAGGACTGTGTGCCCTACACAAAACATATTTATTTAGAAGAATTTAACAAAATGTTGCCTTCAACAAAATGACTAGTTATTAGGTTTATTGCATTAATAAGGGAGATGATTCAGAGTAGGTCCAAGTGGTTGAAACAAGTACAAGACATAATGTAACATTTTGCTGTGCATTTATGCAAACATCCAACCTACATCTTATATCACCTGCCCAACATTTGTGCAATACGTCTTCCAACCTACAATAATCCCAATCCCAATATGTATAATGCTCCAGTGGTCGATATGTAATGTACTCGTTACCTGTTAGCAGTTGTTACCTTTTTACCTAGATTTCTATGTTTATATCATTGATGTACTGTCTTCAGAAATAATCTGTTATAGCCTGCATTAACAGATATGGAGAGTGACGCAGCACATCCAGTGAAATTAACTTTTTATTAACCCATGTAATGTTTCAACTCCAGTGAGCTTTTCTCAAGCATTGCTTATAAGTTTGATGATTGCGCATTGAGTATTGCTCTTGTTGCTTGAGAAAAGCTCACTGGAGTTGAAACATCATTAGTGATGAGCGAGCACTACCATTCTCGGGTGTTCAGTACCAGCAGTTGGATACTCAGAAGAGCGCGACTCAAGCACCCAAGTATAATGGAAGTCAATGGGGTACTGGAGCATTTTTCCAGGAAATAAAGTCCCCCATTGACCTCCATTATAGTCGGATGCTTGAGTCGCACTCATCCGAGTACCGAGCACCAAGCATGTTAGTGCCACGCACAGACTTGGGGAAAGTCCGGCATGGAAGGAGACACACAACAACAGGGGTTTCACCACAACAAACAAGGGGTACACCGGAAACACTTAATGGTGGGCCCTGGTGCTAGAGAGAGGGATGATGGGACACCTCCTGCACTCACCTGCTGCTGCTGCATCCGCCACTCCTAGTCAGTCTCTATACAGGTTTGGCACCTGTCACCGAGCAGGATACCTGAAGACCTGAGAGGCCCTGTAATAACCCTGGCAAGTGAGCTTGCAGGTGAGGATTGCTAGTCCCACTGCTGCACTAATACAACAAGAAGGGAAGGTGCAACACACAGGGAAAACAACAAAGGATAAAGCCCAACTTCAAGGCTGCAATCAGACATCAGGACTGCAGCCTACACCACTTCACTGCAGCAGCTCCATCCATCTTGTGGCCTACCTACAGAATGGATACAGAAAAACCAGTTGTCTCTACTTGGAGATGTGACCATATATAGTGGAAGGGAGTGGTCACCAACCGGAAGCACCTGAGGCCAGGAGTCAGAAGCTTCTGGAAAGTAAAACTGACATTAACCCTCTCAGCACCAAAGGAAAGGGAATACGTTTAATGTGAGGAGTCTCAGATGGCAAAAAGAGTCTCTGGCCCAGATCCTTTCACATATCTCTAGTAGCAGAGAGACGACCGTGACAATTAGAGCTTGTTCATCATTTAACTTCATACATGTTAATATAAGGTAAATTTCACTGGATGTGCCACCTCACTCGCCATATTTGTTGACTATTGGTGACTGTTGGATCAGGTCCTTAGAGGTGTGTACCCCCTTTGAAATTGAGAGTTCTGCTAACTCTCTTTTACTACCTTTCTTTAACAGGGTTGTTCAGCAAATGGAAATTATTTTTTACAAAGCTCAGAATAGTGTACAAAAAAGGAACACTCCCTTCACCAAACCCCCAACACTCCCTTTCCAACAGTGTCGGGTGCCCACCTGTCTCTACTTCCTGCATTTGCAGCATTGATGTTTCAAAATGGAATCATGTGATAATTACAGCCAATCACTGTCTGTGGCTGGTCTTCAATGTGGTTTGTGTTTGACTGCAATTGTCACAAGGTCCTTGCAGCAAGAGGTAGACACCATCCTGGAACCCAGCAGAGTCGGAACAGAAGCAGCGCTAGAACGTGAGGTGAGTATTCCTTACATTTTTGTTCACTCCCATTATGAACTATTGAAAAAAAAAATTCTTTGGTCAGACCCTTTTAATGGAATGGCAACAAGACTTAAACAACCAAGAAAAAGCAGTTGTGAATCTGATAAAAAAATGTATTACATATTTAGTTCAATTTAATGATACTGCGGAGTTGTAAAATGCACGGAATCCTGACAAGGCAGCCCCTAACAAGGAAAACACATGATATTATCCCCTCCCCGGACACGTTCCCCTGTATTCTTTAATTACAGTTGCATATTGGCTTCCTGTTTTCACTACAATAAATGCTGAACATCACAAAAACATGACTGTAAAAGACTAACGCATTTTTGAGAAGTCTGAGCGCTCTTAACACTGCACTGGGAAAAACCTAAGGCCATTACTTGCATCCATACTGTGTAAATGTAGCAGTACAATAAAAAAAGACAAAGTAGTTTATTAAAGAATTAACTGGATGTTGGGAAATGTTGCTTTCCTCTAGTTAATAATGAATTATAGGCTTTCAGTTCTGTAATGTCTCTGTTGTATTTCAGCCTCATTTTTTATTATGTTATTCATATGCTCACATCCAGCAGAGATAATCACTTGTATCAATGGCTAAAGACACTGTAATAAACAGCGCAGTTTAACTGTGTATAGAAATCCCTGGATTGACCCAAGACGGTTTGTTTTCAAGTCTATGTTACTGTCACAAACAATTCTGCGCATATGAGAAGTATCCCTCAGCTCCTACCGCTTGCATGTCACAGTCTATCAGGAGACGCAGCACCTCTCCTCCCACTGAACGCGGCATTGTATTCTGTGCACAGCGGAGGAGCTTTCTTATTTGAAAGGGTTCTGTGGTTTCATAGAAATACGGCTTAGATTATACAGTACTAGACAGGCTTTTATTTTCTAATATATGCTGCCGTTCGTGTTTTAATCACTATTCAGAATTAAAAAAAAAGTCAAATATTGTGGAATGGGAAAAAGGCAGTGATTGAAATCTGTGCACTATTCATTGAATACTTCATTTTTTCCATCAAGTTTAGACACCTCTGACCTGTGTAATGACTGTGTGGTCCAATGAGTAAAATTTACTATCCAGACTTAGGGGTACTTTGCACGTTGCGACATCGCAATCGAAAGTGACGCACATCCGGCGCCGGTAACGACGTCGCAACGTGTAAAGCCTAGGAGAGAAGATGAACAAGCGTGAAACAGTCAAAAATCGGTGATCTGTGTCACGTCGTTTTTCAGATTTTCACATTTTTCACATTTTCATAATGTCGGTGCGTCCGCCGGCACGATGTTGTTTGTCGTTCCTGCAGCTCCACACATCGCTGTGTGTGAAGCCGCAGGAGCGACAAACATCTCCTTACCTGCGCCCGCCATCCACCGGCAATGCGGAAGGGAGAAGGTGGGCGGGATGTTTACGTACCGCTCATCTCCGCCCCTCAGCTTCTATTGGCCGCCTGCCGTGTGACGTCACTGTGATGCCGCACGACCCACCCCCTTAGGAAGGAGGCGGGTCGCCGGCCAGAGTGACGTCGCAGGGCAGGTAAGTGCGTGTGAAGCTGCCGTAGCGATAATGTTCACTTTGGCAGCTATCACAATAAATCGCATGTGCGACAGTGGCGGGTACTATCGCACTCAGCATTGCTACCATCAGATAGCGATGTCGCAGCGTGCAAAGTATCCCTAAGTAATGGTGCCATTTTTAGTGAACTTTGACACAAATTACACTTTTCATATACAATCATCAAATGTGTTAAATGTGAACCCTTGTCACTAATCTCAAGCCCATGGGTCATTATTTACAGGGCATGATATAGGAAGGATGGAATTATCCAGTTCATAATTGTAAGTAAATAAATATATTAATAGAGATGAGAGAATCTTTTGAAATTCAAATTTGCCAACTTCAATTAATTTTGAAAAGACTGCATACAACCATTTTCCAGATATTTCTTGTAAAAACAGCCTTAATTATGTTAAAGTTACATAATTACATAGGCTGAAAAAAGATTTAAGTCCTTCAACTTCATCCTTTCTCCACCATTAAATATTATTTGTCCCCAAATTATCTATAATTCACAATGACATTTTTGCTGAGGAAAGCATTTAATCTATTTTTAAACCTGGTAAATTCTTGGTCGTATCACGGTAATCACTGCCAGCTACTGCGGTGAGCCGGCTGTGATCCCTGCACATGTCTACTGATTTGAACAGCATATGGGGCTAACAGGCGTGGGTGGATCCAAGATCCACCCTTGCCTGCTTGACACTTCGATCACGCTGTCAGATGTGACAACGCAATTTAAATGGCCGCGGCCGGCATTGCGCTGTTCCCCACCACCATTGGAGACCCCGTGAGTTGTGACGTGATCACGGGGAGCCGATGGTTGCCATGGTAGCAATAGGTCATGTGATGACCCCTGTCGCTATCATGATGTATTTCCTGTTAGAGCTGACAGAGCACCGGCTCTCACAGCAACGCTGCATTTCTGCTGATCAAAGCTGTGCAGCTCTGATCAGCAGAAATGCATAAGTGATCAGACTACTAATCCATAAAGTCGCCTAGGGGGTCTAGTTAAATAAATCAAAAATGAAAAAAAGTTTTAAAAAAATATGATAAAATAGAAATACATAAAAGTTCAAATCACACACCCCCCATTTGCCCCATTGAAAATAAAACAGTTAAAAAAATACACATATTTGGTATCACCGCGTTCAGAAAAGCCCAATCTATCAAAATATAAAATCAATTAATCTGTTTGATACACGATGTGGCAAAAAAAAAATCCAAACGCCGAAATTACGTTTTTGGTCGCAACAAAAAATTTTTAAAATGCAATAATAGGCAATCAAAACATCGCATCCGCACAAAAATGGAATAATTAAATACATCAACTCAAGACTCAAAAATAAGCCACACTGAGCCCCAGATCCTGAAAAATGACAGCGCTATGGGTCTCAGAAAATGGAGTAAAATGAGTTATTTATTTTACGACAAACTTTCTGAATTTTTTTAACCCCTTAGATAAAGGTAAAAGTATACATGTTTGGTATCTTAGAACTTGTACTGACCTGAGGCACCATACGGACTCATCAGTTTTACTAGATAGTGAACACAGTGAATAAAATATCTCAAAAACTATCGTGCAATTGCACTTTTTATTGCAATTTCACTGCACTAAGAATTTTCCCATTTTTCAGTACACTAGAGGTAAAACTAATGGTTTACTTCAAAAGTACAACTCGTTCCGCAAAAACAAGCCTTCATATGGCAAGATTGACATAGAAAATAAAAAAGTGACGGCTCTCAGAAGAAGGGAGCAAAAAGTGAAAATGAAAAATGGAAAATTGCCCGGGGGTTTAGAGGTTAAAAGCTGTTATAGTGTCTGACATTACTTTGCAGAGGTCCCCAACCATTCTGATCTTGAGAGCCACATTCAGCTCTGAAAAAGGGTTGCGAGCTCCATCCAGCTTCCGCCTCCCCTACAGTAGTGACTCCAAGAGCCTCCATTACCTGTATAATGACAGCAAAGGTTTTCCTTAGAAATCACCTCGAGGCAGTATACCAAGATTCATTGGTTCCCAACTTACCCCATTGTGATCTGCTCTTCTATGTGGGGCTACTAACGAAAGTCACCATTTGGAGATTTGCTTTTCATAGCTGTTTGCTAGATTTGGTGCTTATGCACCAAGCTGGAAGAAAGTCATGAGCCACTCATCATGAGCCCACGAGCCACATGTGGTTCCCGAACCACAGGTTGGGGACCCTGCGCTAGGGCATTCCAAAGTTTGATCTTTCTAACAGTACAGAGACTTTCCTATATATCTTCTTGAATTACATTTATTTTACCTGTAGCGAGTGCACCCTGGTCCTTAGTGTAGTCTTTGGAAGGAATAAGTCATGTGCCAGTCCTTTGTACACATGTATTTATACATATTAATGATATCTTCTATGGCACATACTAATCATTTTCACTGCTGCACTGACACACACATTATCTGTAAAGTTTTGTCACTGTTTTAAAGCTAACTACATGGCTTAGGTGTGACCTATTATATCCTCTTAGTATTCGGACTTCTCACAGAATAGCTGCTGCATTCCCTGCCTTGGCTTTTATAGAGGCTATAATTTTCCCTCCAGATGGGCTGTGATGAAACCCAGCTGCTCCCAAGGATGTGGTCCTTCTCTGGCTATTGCAATCTTCTGCAATGTACAAAAGGAGGAGTAGGAGTAACGATTTTCAGGCCTAGATTGCAGAATGCTAGCTTTATTGTACAGCTCTGCAATTTATTGACTAACCCTACCAAACATACTAGGTCATAAGATATAATATTGTAACACAGCACTATTGAACAGCAATTTAACACATTAATGTCCAAGATACATGTCGTATAAGAGGTTGTGGGTCTCAGGTTCTCTTTTGGTATATATCCATCACAGGATGGAGTTTCCAGTGTCAGCCCATGACCAGTGCTGTGTATGAAGAGGGCTGACTGATTCACTGTCACAGAGAAGGGTTCTGGATAAGATATTCAAATAAGCAAACAGCCACTGGACTTGACAAGCAACACTGGCCATGTACTGACACAGGACGTGTTGCTTTGTGTCGTGTTGCTTTGTGTCAGGTACAAAGAAGAAGGTCCTATGGGGACAAGGGATGGAAATTTGTAGCTAAAAATCAAGGCACCTTTCAGATTGAACTTACCCTAATGACTTGCATAATTACTAATCGCTTTAACTTATTTTTTTTAACTAGATAACCCCTTTAACATATATAGAATAAGAGTAATCAAAAGAAATAGCAGCATCGACTCAGCTTGTGTTCAATCCTCCAAGAGTAACCAACTTAGTACTCGCTCCAAGAATATCCACACCAAAGAAGTCAGCACAACCATTGATTGAAAAATTGAAAAGGATTTTTTATTCAATCATACAAGCTACGTTTCATCTCTCATTATAGGACCTTTTCAGGCTCAATTCTTGAAAAGAGTTCTACAGAGAGAGTTTTGAGCTAGAAAAAGGCTCCATCGAGAGCTAAATTGTAGCTTGTATGGGTGAATAAAGGATCTCTTTGACTTCTCCAACTTGAATCTGCAGTATCATCTTTGCTCTGGATGAAAAATAGAGAATATTCTGCAAAAAAAAATAATAAAATAATAATTCAGTGATTTCTCAAAGTGCTGTCCATGGTTAATCCACACATAATCAGGGCCAATATGAAATATAGTGAATAAAAGATTTTAAAAATTTAGGTTGACTCAATCATTAAGATTTTCTTATCACATCAACCAGCGTAAATCGTGGCATGAATAGAAAACAAATTGTAGAGACTTTTTAGTCATACTGACCCAAAAAGATTTCTTAAGTACACTTGTTAGAGATGTTCACTGACAAGGATAGCCATATCAATAGTTTCTTATCCAGTGATGCATTTATGGGGGAGGTTCATTTGTAACCAGCAGGAGTTTGTTACCTACCAGGGCACTGGTATTATAAATGAAATACAGTATTTAGATGTCTATAAATTTTAATTTCTCCCATCTTCTTATCAAATCTCCATGTTTTAATTAAAATACAAGAAAACTCTGGAGAATACCTAGTTTTACAGAACTTTGATACTTTCCTAACAATTCTGGCTTCCTTCTCCCAGGGTACACTTTATCGAAGATGACAGTAAATTAACAGAGGATGGCCCTTGTGGCAATATTTATCTAGGAAGCTGAAAGGAAACAGCGCAATAGGGTCTTATCCAGTATAAAATAAAATAAAAGCAGGTATGTCCACCTTAGAGCTAAATTAATTAGCATGTAGAGTGTCAATGAGCTGCTGTAGACCACGGACTCAGGGAGTCAATAGGAGGTGGTAAAGGAATCAATGCAGTAGATTACTATGCCGCTCAATGAAAGTTCAGACCATGCCATTATGGTTAAAAACAATGGTATGTTGATCTACAAGTTTCGATGTGTCCGACTTCTTCTTCAGGA
Organism: Anomaloglossus baeobatrachus; assembly: GCF_048569485.1. Lineage (NCBI taxonomy): Eukaryota > Metazoa > Chordata > Amphibia > Anura > Aromobatidae > Anomaloglossus > Anomaloglossus baeobatrachus. The sequence goes on along the minus strand of NC_134353.1, from coordinate 158,123,541 downwards.
TCACAGCCACATGTTATCCAGGAGCCACATGTTATCAAGCCACATGTTATCCAGGAGCCACATGTTATCCAGGAGCCACATGTTATCCAGGAGCCACATGTTATCAAGCCAAATGTTATCACAGCCACATGTTATCCAGGAGCCACATGTTATCCAGGAGCCACATGTTATCCAGGAGCTACATGTTATCAAGCCAAATGTTATCACAGCCACATGTTATCCAGGAGCCACATGTTCTCACAGCCACATGTTATCCAGGAGCCTCATGTTATCACAGCCACATGTTAACCAGGAGCCTCATGTTATCACAGCCAGATTTTATCCAGGAGCATTACTTTACCGGGTGGCAGATGTTTTGACAAGATCTTAAATTATGTTATCTAAACCCCCTTCACCATTTTAGAGGATACTGGTGTTAGAAATGGCACCTTATAGTTTTATAGCCCTACTATTGATTGTGGTTAGTCTTCTGAACTATAAAAAAACTTCCATTCATACAGTAGAGACACAAGAAGACTCCACTAAAAATGAGAAGTTACCTTCTCTCAAAAAGTTGAAGGTGGATGCTTGGCCTAGAATCTGAATGTATTTCTTTATTTTCCCTGTCAGAAGCCACATGTTCCTAGAGACAGATGAAGGTTCACTATGGTACATGGTACATAAATAAGTCTTTGTCACAGCCCTTCTTGACTGTAATGCCCTTGAGAGTGGTTCCTCCATCCCTCCATGTTTGTACAAGTGCTAGTTAAGAGAAGGTGTTGTAATACATTAGCCTGGTCTCGCAATCCTAGTTGTCCAGGTCTACCTCCTTTTTTACATAATATGTAACAACCTGTCAGCACTTTATGTGTAATAACATTCCACGAACTTGGGCAATGTCTATTTAATGGACATTAATCTCTATACACTGTGAGAGCACTTTCACCGATGTGATGTTAAGCGCTGTATAAAATGTATGTCGAACACGGGCAGTGTGAATTTTTTATACATTCATCTAGAATAATGTTATATCTAATTGGATGTTGGCGGATGAGGTGCATTCATAGACTTTCTTCCTTTCCAGCAGTAATCAGATGTGTCCAATTCTTCTTTCTAATAATGCTTAAACATGGCGACATTTAATTAGAGGAATGGAGATATAACAGACACGCTTTTCAAAAAGGTATTGATGCTCAAAGAGCCAGCGTAAGGCATTAAACCAGTTTTCATCCGGTAATATTTAACAAGAAAGAATTATTGCTCCTCCTGGTGATGTTATCTCAGTGTAACCGCGTTAAAGAGTCTCTTTCGTTGCCGCTGCGATATTTAGTATGCGGACGTTGCGTTCCAAATCATCAATTCTCTGACAGGTTTAAGTATTCACAAATGCAACTGCAGAGGGGGGCATGCCTGAAATTACCAATCTGTGTCTCATAGATCAAAAATGAAACTTTTCTATCAAAACAACACATCAAATTCCAAATGTGTTATTTTAATAGAAAATGGGGAATGCTTACCAGACGTAGATCGCACATCACTACAGACCTCAGTAATTGACAATTATGTAAATAGTTGTAGCTTTTTGTAGCTAAAAAAGGAAAAATCATTCCAAAAGAGATTTTATAATACAAAATACAAATAAAAACAAAATATAAATATAAATAATAATATACATTAATACATAAAAATAAAAGACGCACAATATAAAATACAAAAGACATTTTCCAATACAAAAGAGAGGTAATAGAAAGAGCAACACAGCATATCGCAAATAGGCCGCACAAACAAAACTGTACGCAGTTTGCCTATGACTTGCCGGCATGCCACTTTTTTTGAGATGCAACTTGACTGCTTAAAAAATCCACAAAGTCAAATATATCACAAGGGATACGTATACAGTTAAGTGGGCTTTACAGGCTACGATATCGCTAGCAATTGCTAGCGATATCGTACGCAAAAGCACCCGCCTCCGTTGTGCTTGCAATATCGTGTGATCGCTGCCGCAACGAACATTATCGCTACGGCAGCGTTACACGCACTTACCTGGTCGGCGGCGTTGCTGTGACTGCTGAACAATCCCTCCCTCGAGGGGGAGGGACGTTCGGCATCACAGCGACGTCACTAAGCGGCCGGCCAATCAAAGCGGAGGGGCGGAGATGAGCGGGACGTAACATCCCGTCCACCTCCTTCCTTCCACATAGCGGCCGGCGGCAGGTAAGAAGACGTTCCTTGCTCCTGCGGTGTCACACACAGCGATGTGTGCTGCCGCAGGAGCGACGAACCACATCGATAATCAACCATTACCGATTTTTGGTTTTGGGACGACCTCTCCATGGTGAACGATTTTCACCATTTTTGAGGTCACTTAAGGTCGCTGGCAAGTGTCACACGCTGCGATATCATTAATGACGCCGGATGTGCGTCACTAACAACGTGACCCCGACGATAAAACATTAACGATATTGTAGCGTGTAAAGCCCCCTTTACTCCGTATTTACATTTTGGTCTATCCTTGATATGCACACTTCTCTGCTCAATGCATATAATATATACTATAATATATACTATTTTCTTGAAGAGGTTCAAAGTTTTAATATAGATTCTAATAGACAAAACACCACACCACTATCACTACATGACATTAGTTGTATATTAGATGAGCTGACATCCATACTTAAGAATCTTTTAACAAACTTTGAATAAATCAATAGTACAAGCAACTCTCTCTCTCTCTTTTTATGTATATATATATATATATATATATATATACAGTGTGTCCACCCATATCCTGTCCACCGCCATTAACTTGAGAACGGCGGCAGCTATAGGCATAGAAGTGGTGTCTAGGTATAGTAAAGTAGTCATGTGTTACGCAATGAAACCACATATAGCGCCACCTGGTGGAAAACAACGGAGTTAGCATTTTTATCTCGAAAACGGAACGAGATAGAGAAAAAAGTAAATTAACAAATTGTAGAGCATCATCAATTCAATACGAATCACCATATATTTTATCAGAGAACTAAGCTTTTTCATTATTTTTCTCCACTTATGAGCCACTTATTTCCTTCCACTCTGACGTCTGAACTTATCATTCACTCTGTAAAATCAGCTCAAATTCATCTGGCTTAAGCCAATATGGACCTCCTGATAACTGAATCATCAGAGCCTATGGAGAGTGGAAAGGTAGGAGTAATGAGTACAGTGAGGCACTGGCAGAGATCACATCATGCTGTAGATTGTGTGCCTTTTAGCATAGCCAAGTGCTGATTTCACACCTACATGGCTCAGTACTGCTGTATACTGTCCTAAACGTGGCAAATGGGGTAAGGATAAGAATCATTTACATCTTTTTATATTGTGTATGTAAGAAATTACAACTATTCTCTACTCCATAATGAAGAACAACTGAAAATTAGAGCCTGAATAGGGGAAAACTGATGAAAAATGTAGAATACAAGTCATATACTGACTAGAACTAGTTTATACCATATTCTGAAGTTACCTACAATTACAGGGATGCTTTAAAGCCTACCAACAAACTGCTATATATAAAATGTAGTAGGCTTGGTGAGAAATCAGCTGGGTGCTATGGAGGCCTACACAGTCTCAGTACACACAATTAAATTTACAATGTAATATTAAAACACATACAACTGCCACAATCTTTAATTTCATTTTAGTGGGGTTAGGGAGCAGTCACCAAATCCAAGTAAAATATAGTAAGGTCTATAAATTCCTTGGGCAGCCTTACCCCTTACAATACTAAGGTCGGTATATTTAAGGAGCTGTTCTTATAAAGCATGGAGTCTATTAGATTTTGCACAATGTAGATAAAATTGTAAATAAAATAGTCTGCATTAAGTAATGATAAAATAACTAAATGATAGGCGGGAATTAGACAGTGGTTGTGTGACAGCAAGTCTCAGACAATTTCCTCAAAAATAGTTGTGTAACTTTTCTGCGATTTGCAATACAATTTTAGAGCTGTAATTTAGCTGTGGCTAAATCAAATAGTAGAGATGTAAGTTGTTTGTGACCTACTTTGATTTGCATCCAATAATGTAACTGTTGGATTTTTGTGACAGTTGTGTTGGGGATCACACCTTGCAAAGTTTATTGGCAATAATTTGTTTTGCAGTGTTGCTCTAATCCAATGGTCCCTGACCCCTCCGACTTATATCATAGTGATACCAACAGCCTTACAGTCCTGATATAATGACAGCCAAAGCTTCCCCACTGAAAGTCACCCAAAGCTTGTGCCCCCCTCCCTTATAGACAACATTTTTATAATTTTATGGTCTTTTTCTGCAATTTATATTGATTTTCATCATTTTTTATCTTTTTCTACTGTTTATTTATAAATGATTTGTTGTCCCTCCCTTAGAGACAGCATACTTGTATCCCACGGTTCCCATTTTACCCCCTTTTTGGGATTATTGAAGTCTCTAGTTTACTAAATTTATCCTCCCCTCCCCACCAGTATATACATATCCAGATCTGTTTTTCTGTGTACGGCTACTCACAAAAGTCACCATTGAAGACCTTCTCTTTATAGCTATTTGCTTAATCTGGTGCTGCGGCACCAAATTGACAGACCAGCACACAACATGGGTCCTCGAGCCACACAACATGGGCCTGCGAGCCACACAACATGGACCCATGAGCCACACAAAATGGGTCTGCGAGCCACACAACATGGGTCCATGAATCACACAATATTGGCCCATGAGCCACACAACATGGGTCTGCGAGCCACACAAAATGGGTCTGCGAGCCAAACAACATGGGTTTATGAATCACACAATATTGGCCCACGAGCCACACAACATGGACCCGCAAGCCAGACAACATGGGCCTGCAAGCCACATAACATGGGTCTGCGAGCCACACAACATGGGCCCATGAACCACACAACATGGGTCCGTGAGTCACACAACATGGGATCACGAGCCACACAACATGGGTCTGCGAGCCACACAACATGGGTCTGCGAGCCACACAACATGGGTCTGCGAGCCACACAACATGGGCCCACAAGCCACACAACATGGGCCCACGAGCCACACAACATGGGCCCACGAGCCACACAACATGGGCCCACGAGCCACACAACATGGGTCTGCGAGCCACACAATATGGGCCCACGAGCCACACAACATGGGTCTGCGAGTCACACAACATGGGCCCACGAGTCACACAACATGGGCACACGAGCCACATGTGGCTCACGAGCGACGGTTTGGGGACCCCTGTTCTTAACTAACTCTACCCAGTTACAATATTTAGCAAAATTAAAGGTGATTTAGAATAATCACCTAATTCTATCCAGGCCTCCTGGTCAAGCAAGAGGCATAAAAGACATAATCAGCACAGAGCATAAAAAATATTTAGAGGAGTGGGAGTCTGAAATATTTCCCCTTTGCAAAACAGACAAACAAGCAGATATTATCGACTCCTGTTGTGTTCCTCAAATTTGGCATTTGCTTTGCTAAACACTTTCTGGCCCCCGTGTACATCGCACTGTAGGAGGAATACCGTGCCTGAAATGAGTGGTTTCAGCTTGAGATCACTCATGTAGCAGGAGCCTAAGACAAAAGAGTGACGTGTTTGGTTTAGTGACATCTCAGTCAGGTAGCAATCTTCCCAATGTCAGTTGACGTTTAATAGCATACATATTTTAATAGTCAGTAACAGAGTGTTTGTCACTGTTTGATTCTTTCTGCAGTTTTAAAATATGGCATGTTTATAGCCGAATAAATGTGCAAGTTAGACATGTCTGTCATATGGGAGACAGGATTAGAAGGGCTGTCACATTTGACATTACATTAAAAAACTGAGTGTTAGGCTAGAAATATGTATTATTGTCTGACGCGCACCACATCATACAGCATTGTAAAGGCAACTAAAGACCTGGTTCACTTTTGATCAGGCTGGAAAATGTGCTATTAGCGTTACAATATTATTCTAGGTGTGCAAATCTTTTGAAATGGCAAATTTAAAAGAAAAACCTCAATTTTCAACAAATCGATTAACCACAAGTCACAAGTGTCTTAGGTGTAAGCCTGAGGTTTGTGCACTTTCTGTTGCTCCCGCAATCCTCTGCAATACATAAAACATTACACCTATAAGGATATGGATCCATAAAGTCACCAAGTAACATAAAAAAATGTACATTTTATTAAACAATTAGGCAAAAAGACAAACAATACATACAACTAGAAGTTTGAACTAGATGGACCTAGGTCTTTTTTAAACATATGTAACTATGTAAAAAAAAAAGTGAAAGTGCATGGTGTGGAGTACGAACTTGCCAAAGTACAAAGGGGGAGAAAAATACCTCCAATGGGGCATGCATAGACTCAGTGCTTCAGTTATATACTTGTGACCCCCCTCCCCGAGGAAGCCCACGTGAAACGCGTGTAGGGGTTAAAGAGGTGCCATCCAACAACAGGGAACATTATTGCCATCCAACAACAGGGAACATTATGGGTGAGTGCTGAGATGTATTTTTGTGCAATATATGTTCTTAATCAGTGAACTACATCTGACATTATAATTGAAGCACTGAGTGTATGCACACCCCATTGGAGGTATTTTCCTCCCCATTTGTACTTTGGCTAGTGGCTCCCTATCTAGTTAGTACTCCGGACCATGCACTTTCACTTTGTATGTATTGTTTGTCTTTTTGCATAATTGTTTAATAAAGTATATATTTTTTATCTTATTTGGTGAATTTATGGCTCCATATCCTTATAGGTCTTATGTTTTCATGGGAGCTTTTCACAATCTACTGAATATTAGTAAGGATCCTAGGCCCCGGCCTACACTGGGAGGTGCTGGGGTAAAATGTGTAGGTTTTAAGATGTGTTTAATATTAATACGTAAAACATTGTCAAACACCTTTTTGGCAATTCGTGGTAAATGTCTCAGGATCTGAGAATTTGCATCAAATCAATTTGCTCATCTCTTAACAAATTTAAACATACATGATTATGGGTAAACGCATTGTAATCGTGCTTCATCCCTAGCATTTGTTCACTACTTTATGGCAGTCTTTCCCTTTTTCTGTGCTTGTAGTTTATTGCTGTTGCTTTCCTGTTTTTATCTATCTTTTTTTAATCCACCATATGGTTTCAGAGATATGGGGGCTTTATTCAGTGCTACTTTTTATGGTTTTTACCAAAGGGACATTGTTCATAGGGTAATTATGTACAGTAGTCTAAAAAGAAACACCCCTGGAGAATAATGTGAGCAACACCCTCCTGGTACAGTCTATAAAAACTTACATACTGAACACACTAAATAAAAAGGACTATATCTCTGGAACAGTATGGTAGATTTAAAAAAAAAAAAAGTACTGGAGTAGAAGAAATAAAGGATTTTTGACCTGGTGACAAGTCTTCTGTAAGCAAATTTCCTCCATAGTGTCTTGCGCTAATTTGTTTTATGCTAATTACATTATTTTTAATTGAAACATTGTTTTATACTATTGTTTTTACTTTGTTGGAACAAGGTCTAAACTCTGTATGATAAGGGCAATATCAGCCTCAGTGTCATTATTCTTTCTGGTGGCTCTGCTTTCATGCAGAGCCAATATGTTTTGTGTGTGTTAATAATAATAATCTTTATTTCTATAGCGCCAACATATTCTGCAGCGCTTTACAATTCAGGAGGAACATATACATATCATTTACATAAACATATACAAACAAGTAACAATTATAGAGGATACAATATTTAAAAGGAAAGATGGCAACCCTGCTCATGAGAGCTTACAATCTACAATGAGATGGGGGGAGGGGCAAGGTACAAGTGCTTATTTAAAATGACAATCCAGCCAGCTCATGGGGGATAGATAATGGCTTCCTGGACCAGTTGGCCAAAGCCTTGAGATGCATTTGGGTGCCATGGAGTTTGACGTGGGGTTATGTTCTGAGAAGTTGTAGAGGGATTAGGTGAAATTAGTTTGGCTAGGGAGTGTGATAGGCCACCCTAAAAAGATGCGTTTTTAGGGTGCGTCTGAAGCTGAGTAAGTTGTGATTTGTGTGTTGCATTTTCTGGTTCTAGGCTCAGTGGGAGAAGCCTATTAGGTAGTACCAGGTGATCGCTCTGCCTTATCTTGGAGCTTTTTCACCCGGAAAGCCACTAGTTATAGTTCCTGTCTCGCAGTATATGTTTCTGGTTCCCGTGAGTGATTCTGATCTTGTCCTACTATCTTAGTTCCATTCACCGTTCCCTCTTCTCCCCTGACTCAACTCCTTGCTTCTCTGACCTTCGGCTTTCTGTGACTCCCGCTCCATGCGCTCCCTGGTCCCTGACGTGTCCTCTTGGTCTCTGACTCTGGCTCATACCCCGACCTTGTCTTTGCTCCTTTGCAGTTATTGACTCTCCTTCTTGGCTACTGACCCTTGGCTCTCACGTAGCCTCGGCTTCTTTCGTTACCTCCTGGCTTCTGACTCGTGTTGATCGACTACTCTGCAGACCTCTCCCACTAAGGTACTTGTGGCCTCTAGCAGTCGTGCACCTCATTACAGCTAGGTGCCTCACATCTTTCTTGCACACTTGTGTCCCCTAGTGGTTTAGCGTCACACTCGGCAAACTTAGCTAATACAGTCCAACTTTGTCTATTTTCTTATTATTTGTGTCCTTTAACATGGAAAAAATAAATTGTCCATAATGAACAACGATCGTCAATATATCAAATCGCTTGCTTCCGTTTATGTTTCAATAAATACAGAGGATTTTGTAATACTAATCATTCACCTTTCCATCGAGAAGGTTTTCTTACAAGTAAAATGTACAACTAATGCTTTGAAGGCCATTAAAAAAGATGTGTTGATTGGTTGTGATTATTCCCCCGTGTCAAAGGCCCTATCATTCAAGATCTATATTATTTAGAATCTGTGAAAAATTTGGCAATTCTCACTATACTTTTATATTTTTCCCATAATTTAGAATCTGTGAAAATTTTGGCATTTCACACTATACTTTTATATTTTCCACATTATTATAAATCTGTGAAAATTTTGGCAATTCACACTATAGTTGTCACAAGGGTACCACAACGGAGAGTGGTCCCTCCTTTTTCTGGTGTCAGGAGATCACAGTGTAGGGCTCCATACACACTTGCTCAGGTTAATACTACTGGCGGTGCAGATTCTTCTTTATCCAGCTCTGCTAGGGTTAAGTAGATCCTCTGGTCTCCTGAACTCTGAATGAAAACTATAGCTAGATGTTCTGTATTGCTAATTAGCTCTGCTACAAAGATTTCCCTCCTAGCTCAGGTAACCGATGGTGATAGTTTCTGCTTTGCTTGTCTCTAGAGGGAACCTGTGAGCTGTGGACCAGAAAGCTATTCAGAGAACATTTGCTGTATGAAAGCTGTGTTGAGTTTTTCCCTTCCTTAGTTGTTTTTGGTTTTTCCCTTCTGCTCCATTCCTCATTATTACCTCTTATTGTTTGGAGTGCTTTGTATGATTGCTATTTATTTTACCCTTGTCTATCTAATGCTTTCTGTGTATTTAACCTAGAGCGGGACTAGCATTCCCGCTGCCCTGTGCACTATACAGGGCTGAGTCCAGGGAAAGACAGAGATAGGCACGTGATTGGTGATGGGGTGAAAGAACCTGTCTACGTACGTTAGAGTGCAGAGGTCAGCCTCAGATGGTGCTATAACCAATACTAATACCCCAGCACAATTCTTCAAAAATCAAAACTATATCCACTATTTTCACACTTTGAATCTTTATTGATGGTAACACCATATAAAAAACACAAATTACACAAACTACAACAAAATCGTAAAACCAAGGGGCATGGAGAGCAGGTCATACTCAAAAATAAAGTTACATAAATTACATATATGGTCCAAGATAATCAATCATAAACCTATATATTTATAATAATAATAATATAATATAATGCTCATATAAGTGAGCAAATCACACATGCCAGTGCAAATACATATAATAAATATATCAAAAACATTATTATAATACCCAGTATTATTAATTGCAAAGTGCTGTGGGTAATATACAATATATATGTTTATGTTCACAGAATCATCTAGACTTATTTATAAAAAAAAACACATACAGAAGATCTCAAACTATTATATCCACAGACCTGATGACATGTTCAACCTGAGTATGATCCTGCTCCCCCGCCATGCACCCCAACGTGCGTTTCGCAAACGCCTATAAAAGAGAGTGATCACTTTTATACTATATATATCACCTGGGCACTTTCTTACAACACACCGCTTCCAACACACATGTTGATATACATGTTTGATTTTATTTTTCCACATACCTTACAGTGCTCAGAGCTTTCATAAATGTGAACCATTATGTATGACTGCTTGAATTATTGAACGGAAATTAAAGTTCAGAATCTCATAAACTGATTTACCTGCAGGATGTATATAAATTACTCTGCGTATTTTCTCATTGAACTGATGCCGGGATTCATAAGATGCACAGCAGTTAAACTATAACTAATCTTTTTTTAATCGTCATTTTCCTCGGTATTGTGCATATCTGGCCTACGTGCAACCTTTTATTTATGTCATCTGTCTTCTTTACCATTTTAATAATCCTAAAGTGCAATTGCAGTAGACACTGGAGGAAAAATGAGGCTTTAGACGTCTTTGTACCTCTACAATATAAAAATGAGAGTTCTTTATTTCTAGGATGTAGGAGATGAGTGGTTTATCTAAACAAGCGCTTTATTCAGTGTGATACCTTTGTAATGTGCCATTACTCAATATCATAGCGCAGGGTTATCTATTATGTATCTATCGATTACTCTTACTTAGACTTCATTCCGACATCCATTTTTATGTAGAGATGTAACATTTTCTTAAACTAACACACAAGCAAGAAATCATGATCTTAACTCTTAACAAAAGCCATTGGACTTGTATAGTTGAGTGCTCAGTTACACTTTTCTGCGTATATATATTATTCTGCACTGTAGTATGTGCTCATTTGTATCTGATCTAGATTTGGTTTTCACTAATAGAACATGAGCGCATTATGGTTCACATATAGCCGTTCACATGCGGTCTGGGTTTTTTTGTGGGTAGAGTGTGCAAAACAACAACAATATAAGGCTGGTTTCACATCAGAGTTTTTTTGCCTTGAGGCAAAAAAACGCAAACTGCATGTGACTGGATCCTGTTGAATTTGAGTAGAACGCATGCAAAGGCAAGTGTTATTTACTGGATCCTGTGACTTGCAGTTTATGAGTCATGTGGTCGAGAATGAGCTGAATGGGGCTGGGCGGGCATTAAAGTCATGTGATCGGGAGTGAGCTGAATGGGGCTTGGCGGGCATTAAAGTCATGTGATCGGGAGTGAGCTGAATCTGCCATGACAGCGTGGATGCAGCTCTGGGCGAGAGAGAGAGTGAGTGAGAGTGTATGTGTGTGAGAGTGTGTGTGAGTGAGAGTGTGTGTGAGTGAGAGTGTGTGTGAGTGAGAGTGTGTGTGAGTGAGAGTGTGTGTGAGTGAGAGTGTGTGTGAGTGAGAATGTGTGAGAGTGTGTGAGAGTGATATTCAGGCCATGTTCTGTACAGCAAACAGGATCCTTCCTGCAGCATACAACCGCAACTGTTAAAGCCGGATCCGGCGCCCATTGAAATGCATTGCAGCTACTGCCACAATATACAGGATCTGGTGACATCCAGTTTTTGGATGGAGGTGAAAAACGCAACAATTTGCGATTTTGATAAAAGGTAAAACAAACTGCAACTCACCGAATCCTGACACTACCGCACATAAACGCATGCAAACGCATGTTGCCGCAAGTCCATTGACATTGCATTGAGCAGACAATGGATCCGGTAAGATGTGTTTTGCGTTTTTTTGCCGACCACAAAAAAAAACGCTGATGTGAAACCAGCCTAAGGCCTCTGTCACATGTTCGTGCCTTCGATACGTGTTTGCCAGTTTTTTCACATACCGGAGGCACGTACACACGTGGACATATGATTTCATAATGGTTTGGACATACGTAAGTATTTTGGAATGGAACGTGTGTCCGTTCCGAACTTACGTGTGTCCGTGTGTTCCTCACGCCGACATGTCCACGTTTTCTCTGGCAGCACGGGTGTCACATGGCCCGCACCCGTACCACACGGATGTAGTGTGGATGCGGTCCCATGTGACATGCGCTGGAGAAACACGTGTCATTATTTTAAAATAAAAAAAACACATACTCACCTCTACCAGCCCTGCAGAATCTTCCGCTCCAAACAGTTGCTGCCGACCGGCGCTCATTTTGAGCGTGTTATGGAGGTGGGCATGCTATCACGGGCTCTAATCTACACCCCTCCGCTCGGCCGATAGCAGCATCAGCGGGGAGTGGGCGGGGCTGGAGCCGAAGATCAGTACCCTGGACAGCAGCAAGGACCACGTGAGTATGCAAATTACCAGTTCTCCGTGTTTTATCGCGGATAGCACACGGAGAACACATGTGGACCGCACATACCGGAGACACAAACTTACCACACGCAACATGCAGGAAAAATACGTGTCTCGCGACACATGCGTGATTTTCACGTAAGTGTGGCAGAGGCCTTAGACGTCTTTTTCTTATTCAAGTTATGGATCACACTTACTTCAAATAAATGGGTCTATTAAATTACTGACAGAACATGGATGTTATCCATCTGCATTTTTATTTTGTAGATGAGAAAACTTCAAGCCATAAAAAACAAAAATGGAAGTTTGAATTAGGGATTAGTGAAATCATGCCTACTAGTGTTTTTATGTTTTTACCACTTCATGTAAACTACAATTTCCTGTTGTGATTTGGTGCTTTAGACACATATGAATCACATTATACCCAGAGGTAAACATAAATAATACATACAGTATATCTCTTTGAAATTTCAGTTTTTCATATCAGTCCATCACTCCCTTACCTAGGCTAAACAATGCCCCTGCAAAAAACATTACCAAAACCCTTTTCCCCTACCTTGGCAGTTTTACGTAAAGAGAACCAACCATCAGGATTTTCATATAGAAAGTAAAGCCAGTGCTATACTGGCGCTAGGATGCTGAATCTAAGAATAGCTTTAGTTCTGAGATTGGATGTTTTATTTCAGAAATATGTGCAAGTAAAGTTCCAGAAATGCACTGCTATTTGATTGACAGGTGCAACAGAGGAGGGAATATGTGGGTCAGGTTTTGCTATCTATTCCCACTTCTATCTTCCTGCCAAGTCTTCCTCCCTCTGTCGACGTCATATACATTAATTCCGGCTCCCAGTATCATTTGTAAGTATTGCAGAAAACTCTTCACCAAGATGGCGTCGGAGACGGCTCCTATGCATAATGCTATCTTCGACACCATCTTTGTGAATACTCTATCTTCCTGCATCGGACTCTCGTATTTGCTATATGAGGGCAACGCATGGAATCTCGCATCCCCTGCTCTCGTTGTTACAATGGGAAAACTGAGTGTTCACAAAGATGGAGCCGGAGACAGTGCGATGCGCAGACGCCGACTCCGACGCCAACTTAGTGAAGAGTTTTCTGCAATACTTACGAATGATACTGAGCAGGCGCTGGAATTAGGAAGGCCAGGCAGCAGACAGGGGCAGGAATAGATAGCCAAACCCAACCCACATATTCCCACCCCTGTTGCACCTGTCAGTAAAATAACAGTGCCTTACTGGGACTTTACTTGCACATAATTCTGAAATAAATATTCAATCTCAGAACAAAAGCATTCTAGCACCAATACAGCACTGGCATAAATTTATATATAAAAATCCTGATGGTTGGTTCTCTTTAAAGGGAACCTGTCATGTCGTTTTTTTATATTAAACTGCCCCCACTGTGTTTTAAATGATGCAATATGCATCACTAACATGGTTTAAAAAAAATGTTCCCATGTATTTATCTTCAAAAAAGACTTTATATGCTTAGGTGAATTCCTTGGGTTTCAGTCATAGGGGAGGCACTTTTGCTGGGATCAGTCACAGTCACTCAAGTTGAGGCATGATTCTTTTTCTAACTTAGTCATGCCCAGCATTGTAATGGATTACACCACAGGTCCTTCAATAACACTTCTCTGCTGAACATTGACCATTACAGTCACATGATTGTGACATCAGTACAGGTCCTGCACAACCACTTCTCTCTGCTGATTACCACAGGTCCTTCACAATCAATTCTCTGCTGAGTTCTGCCCATTATGGTCACATGATCATGACATCAGCACAAGTCCTGCACCACCACTTCTCTTCTGCTGATTACTGCACGTCTTTCACTATCACTTCTCTGCTGAGCTCCGTTGACATTAGCACAAGTCCTTCACCAACAGTTCTCCAATGCTAAACTCTAGGGCTCAGCATTGGAGAAGTGGTGGTGAAGGACCTGTGGTGTAATCAATTACAATGCTGGCGGTGAGACTAAAGCCTGCTTTACATGTTACGATTTCGCATACGATATCGTATGCGATCGTACCTGCCCCCATCGTATGTGTGGCACGTTCAATTTGTTGAACGTGTCGCACACACGAGTAACCCCCTGTCACATGTACTTACCCGTCCATACGACCTCGATATGGGTGGCAAACGTCTACTTCCTGGAGTGGGAGGGACGTTCGGCATCACAACGATGTCACGCGGCAGCCAGCCAATAAAAGCGGAGGGGCGGAGATGAGCGGGATGTAAACATCCCGCCCACCTCCTTCCTTCTGCATTGCCGGCCGGGAGCCACAGGACGCAGGTAAGCTCTGTTCATCATTCCCGGGGTGTCACACACTACGATGTGTGCTACCCCAGGTACGATGAACAGCCTGACGTTCAATTTTTAGGAATTGAACGACGTGCATGCGATGAACGTTTTACCGTTCAATCGCAATCGCACGTAGCTGTTACATGCTACAATGTAACTTACAATGCCGGATGTGCATCACTTACGACGTGACCCCGCCGACACATCGTAAGAAATATTGTAGCATGTAAAGCGGGCTTAAGTTCAAAAAAGACTCTTGCAAGAACTTGAGTGACAGTGACTGATCTCAGCAAAAGAACAGCTTCTATGACTAGAAACAAGGTTATTTACTGCATCACATAAGCATATAAAGTTTTTTTAAGATAAATGCATGGAAATTATTTGTTTTTAAAACCAGGTTAGTGATTGCATCATGTAAAACACATTGGGGGCGGTTTAATATAAAAAACCCGACATGACAGGTTCTCTTTAAATAAGAACTGAACCTTTCATAAACTTTGTATAAATCAATGGTATCAGAGATCGATCTATGTTTTTTCTCTACTTGTGAGACATTTGTCCCACCCTTCCCCCACCCATAACTTAACATCCACACTAAAAAGCAGCTCAAGTTTGCCTTGCTCAACACAAAGACTGTCATCACGGTGAGATGTCAGATTACATCTCCTATTAAACTGTGTGGAGAGGCAGAGGGAGGAGTGGGAATCAGGGTGAGGATATAAGCAAAGATACACTTAAAGATGGTGCTGAGCTTGCTTACAAGTCTTTTACCTCACCCCATAGCTGGATTAACACTTCTGCACACTTCTGGTGTAAGATGTCCTCCACACTTCTTTAGCTCCTGTCTGCATTCTTACTAAGGAAAGAAGAGCCAGAATCAGTGTGTTATACAGTATATAGGAGAATTCATAGCAGCTAGTTTCCATCCACCAAATGAATGTCATAATAAGAGATAGAGCTTATAAAAATAGTGAAAATTCTGTGTAGATGAATTTTCTAGTATATCAGGTCAAAGTAAAGTTTTTTTAATATGTAATGCAGAATTTCCTGCCTACTTTTATGAAATAAATGAGTATATTTTGGTTATCTGCAGCCTCCACTGGGGGTTCTTCAATGTACATGATTGAGTACAGCTAACATTCAAGGGGTTGTCTAAAGATCATCATAAACGGTTAAAATTGCAAGGTTCTTGGAAACAAGCAAGTTTGCAATTGACCTCCTAATAAAAATCCTGTGCATTTTCAAGAATGAGGAGCTTTTCAATTCTATTTTTTACTGTTCATCACCAAACGTACAAGCTAAAGAGGCCAGTTTCAAAGGCAAGGAGTTCAGTGATTGTGAGCTTTTTGGTCTAGAGCAGCCAACTTAAGCGCCCATACACTCCTCGGAGGCAGTAGAAGCAGAGCTGCTTGTGCTTGGAGCATGGGAGAGCGTGCACATCATGCCAGCGGCATGGCTAAGATGTCAATAATCAAAGGTGTACCACTACTCAGAAAAATGAAGCCAGAGGCTGGGGAGTGGTATGCTCCTGAAGAGCTAAGTTGACAGAACCTCTTCAAAGGGAACCACTCACTAGATTCATACTATCCGAACAAAAGGCAGCATGAATTGAAGCCTGGCTGCTCGATTGTAACCAGATATGTATTTTTCTTACATGCTGCAGCATTTCAGAATAGAAAAACCTAGCTTGAAAAGTTGACCAAGAAACATAGGGAGAGACTATTCTGGTGCGACTTCCGCCAACTATTCCCCGCCCCACTTTAGTGAGATGTTCCCTTTAAATGCATTTTAATCTGTACAAATCCATATGCATTGAACTCCATCTAGTGGCCACCACACATATGGAGAATATTAACCTTTCTTCATTATAACAGATTATGGCTTATTAGTAAAACAGACCTCCTGTATACCATGAAACTACAACTTCCAGCATTCTTACAGTTGCGGTTTCACAACTGTACACATTCAGTTTGCTGACAGCTGCACTAGGACAAGGTATTACTTACAGGTGAGTACTGGCACCATCCTGATACTTGTGCTTGAATAATGTGCCATTGGGCATTACAGATCTTACGTACTGTACTTTTCTTGCACAGGAGTCTTCGGCTTTCTTTGCCCACCCCTAATTCTTCAGACGTTGGCATACTGTGCAGGACTGTCAGTAAGAATGTTAATTTCTCTCCGCTTTCCCTAGGAACCTTGAGCACACTGTAGGGCTGCAGTTTATAGTCGTCTGTGGTCTGTCAGTGGGATCTAGACTCCAGACAGTTGTAAATTAGTCTGCAACATTCTGTTCTCTATCTCTTCTTTCTATACTATTTTGTATAAGCACTGTATATAATATTACCAGAATTCCCACATTTCACCCATTTTCAATTGCTTTTGATGGTATAAATATCTAAGCAAATCAATATAGTTTATAATATACATTTATGTTGGTGGAAAAATCACCTCTTTTACCAGCCGTTAATAATTGGAAAAGAGAGAATGTAATGTGCACTGTGTGGTTAGATTAGACAGCAAGTCCGCTCTGAGACTAGAAACCATCCCTCTAAATCCCTGGTCTTAGGCTATCATTACCGAGCACTTTATTCCCTGATATGAGGAATGACGGAAGGTGCTGCTGGCCGGTTATCAACAAATATTTGGAACATGACTTACTTGATTCTTTCCAGTGTTTTAGTGTCTTAAGGCCACACAAAGTGTGAGAAATAACTGATACTCGAGTGACAAAGAGAGTGCTATTAAACAGCTGTCTGGATGAAAATGGCTTTTGTACCCAACTTACAGACAAGTGACTCTATTACAGTTAATCTTTTTTTGAACATTGGTCCTTCAGATAATCTCTGCACACAAATATACACAGAATATGGCAGCTTTGGACTTGTTATACCTTATATTATATTGACTTTTTCACTAAAATTACTTTGATTGCTAAAAATAAAAATGTAATTCTATCTAGAGATGAGCGGATCACCTGAGATTCACATTCAGCAAAGCACACAGATTTTACACTAAAATTAAATTTGAAGCAGAGTTGTTCAATGCAAATTGAATGGTCGTTATTATGCTCTAGGGCAAGAGAGGGGAACCTTTTTTCTACTAAGGGCCATTTGGAAATTTCTACCAACCTTAGAGGGCCGCACAAAATGATCAACTTGAATATTACCCTGCTATGTTTGCTCAAACAATTAATTAACTCACCCCTACTGTGGTGGCTGGAGTTGCTTCTCTTTAGTGAAGTTAGCTGATATTGCTCGTGTTCTTTCTCACAACTGCCTTTCCGGGTTTGTGTCGATCTGGAGCACAGTCAGCTCTTTGGGATAATAAGATTGGTAAATCATATATATCACATAAGAGACATTGGACCTGCTGTATATACATCACATAAAAGAGGCTGGGAGAAAATACATCACAGGAGGGGCTGGGGGCATATACATCACAGGAGGGGCTAGTGGCATATACATCCCAGGAGGGTCTGGGGACATATATACCCTACAGGAGACCCTGGGGGCATATATGTCACAGGAGGGTCTGAGGACATATGTACATCACAGGAGACGTTGGGGGCATACACATCAAAGGATGGACTGGTGACATATATACATCACATTGGGATAATAAGATTGGTAAATCATATATATCACATAAGAGACATTGGACCTGCTGTATATACATCACATAAAAGAGGCTGGGAGAAAATACATCACAGGAGGGGCTGGGGACATAAATACATCCCTGTAAACACTGGGGGCATATATGTCGCGGGCGGAGGAGGGGACGCTGCGCTCTCCCACTGCTCGGGTCCGGCTGCCGCTGCTGCTGCGGCCTCTGCTGCTCGGTGGCTCGAGCGATGGGCCGGATCCCGGGGACTCGAGCGGCGCTCCTCGCCCGTGAGTGAAAAAGGGGATTGGTATTGGGGATTTATTGTCCGTGACGCCACCCACGGTTGTGGTGATTGTGTGGACACCACCGCTGCTCTGTATGGGGATCCCGGGAGCGGTGACAGGGAGCAGCTTTGTTGTTATTTCTCCCCTCCGTGGGTAGTGGGTTGGTTGTCCCGGGGCCCGGTGATGGGGTAGGGGTGGATGGCAGGCCGGGTGCGGGGCCTGGTGAGGTGCAGGGTCGCGGGGCAGCGCTGTGCCGTACGGCACGGTGGTACTCACTCAGCCTGAGATGTTGACACAGTTCTCGGTAAAACACACGTCTGGAAAGACGGTTCCCACGGACGGCTGCTGTTGCTTTTCCCCGGTAGTTAACGGTGACTGTCTCTTTCCCTGCACCTTGTGTAATGTTGGTAGCGATGGGTTCCCACCGGTAACCCGCTCCCCGACTTGGATATGGGCCGGAGGAGTCCCTCTTTGTCCGCAGGCGCTGGCCCTGAGAAACTGGTGCCTTGGCGGTGGCGGTGTCTCTCTCCTACGGTTGGACTGTTGCCTTCAATCGGGACTTAGTTGCTGGGAGACCCGGAGGTCCCCTTCACTGACGGATTTGGCAAATTCACGGCAACTCCTAGCCTTGCCGGGATCCAAAGGCTCCTGCCAATGGTGCTGTCTTCTCTTCGTATACCGGTCCGGTACCGCCGGGCCACCACCCATCCACGGTCCTTTCGGCAACCTCCGATCAGCCTCTCCTGCAGATGGTCACCGCCGTCTGCTAACCTTGCTGTCTCAGTCCGGGGCACACACCCGGACCAACTTCAGGCTTTCCAAACTGTCACTTTCTCCTTCACTTCAACTCCTCTCACTTGCTCCTCTACCACTTCACTCTCACTTCAACTCCAGCTCCTACTAATCTGCCTGGTTTTCCCGCCTCCAGAGCTGTGAACTCCTCGGTGGGCGGAGCCAACCGCCTGGCCCATCCCCTGGTGTGGACATCAGCCCCTGGAGGAAGGCAACAAGGGTTTCTGGTTTAGCTTTGGTGTACCTATCCGGGGTGTAGGGTGTGATGGTGTCAGTACCTGTGACCCCTGGCTTGCCCAGGGCATCACATATACATCACAGGAGGAGCTGGGACATCTACATCACCGGAGTGGCTGAGGCATATACATCACAATAGGGCCTGGGACATCTATACATACAAGGAGACACCGGGGGGAATATAATTAATAGGAGATGATGGGGGCATCTACATCAATGAACGGGATTGCATATATACACCACAGGGGGAACTGGGGCTTATTTATCACAGGAGGGGCTGGAGAATCTATTCATCACTGGAAATGCTGGGGGCATAGACATCACAGAAGAGACTGGGACATAAACAACACAGGAGGGGCTGGTGCATAAACAACACAGAAGAACCTGAGAGTATATACATCACAGGAGGAGCTGTGGCATCTATACATCACAGAAGGCGCTGGGGCTTATACATCACAGCAGAGACTGGAACATATACATCACTGGAGACAGTGGGGCATACACATCACAGGAGGGTAATGCACATACCATCAGTCGAATAATGCACATCAAAACTTTTTGAGGTCACAATGTGCCCTGTGACAGTATGGCATGCAGCAACATCAAAAGTTGCATGTCCTGATCTGGAGTGAAGAGGCCAAATAGAATGCATGCCCTGGAGAAGGGGATAGGAAGAGGCGCAATTGACCAAATGGAGGGCTGAGGGGCAGCAAAACAAATGACCTGAGAGGTATTTTTTTTAACCGTTTGCCTTGTAGACCATGTACTGGGGTGGGTGCCCCAGGATATGTGAAACCGTGAACAAGAAAAACAGCCAAACACCAAACTTGCCAAATGAACTCTTTAAGGAAGAACTTGGATAAAACGTTTTTCCAATAACAAAAGAAAGAAGCCAAATAGATTCACATACAAAGCTGACTAGGACCACTGTGCTGCACAACTTAGTAGGCCCATATCTAGTCACAATGTTGCTATAAATTGCCTAATAGTACACCTGCCTGCCTAGTGCAGTGCAAAGAAGTTCATCTAGTATAAAGGAATAATCAAATGGATGTCAAGGATGGCCCATTGGTGGTGCAGCACAGCAGCTCACAAACTTAACAAAAAAAACCTCTAAACCTTCTTTTCCTTCCTTCCCCATAAGTAATTCCCCTAAGAAGTGATCGATATGGCATTGTGTACACTTTTCTACAGCTGTAGTCTATTTTAAATACTGTTAGGTCAGAAAGCTGAGTTTGTTGGTCAATTATACAATCCAGTGCTTAAATCTGCTTTACTAAATTTGGTGACATACTAACTATGTTTGCGTGCACACTCCCACCATGATCCCTATGGTGGGGCCTGAGCTCAGGGCTTACCAACCTGGGTCTGGTTGCTGTCATAATGTGATGTTTTGTCTGTTCAGCCAACAGCTGCGTAGTCAAGGGGGAAGTGGCGAGTCACCCAGTGTAGAATGGTATCACTGCCAACTTGTTGGAGAGCCCTTCATATGCATTACGACACCGTCTCCCAGGGATTTTGTCTACGCTCCCAACTGTAAATGTCACCAAGAAAACTTTCTCCCTTGCTGGAGGAACTGGATCGAGGATGATATCCTCTGTTAACTGGAGTAGTTTTCCCCTCACCAGGTCACACGGTCCCCACGGACAGTGCTAGATGAAGATCCATAAGTCATCTCCCTTCCAGCTGTCACTCACTCTCTTCTCCGTCAAGTTGGTTGCGCACACACTTCTTGTCCGACACTTCCTTCTAGATGCTCGCACCACCCCTTGCTGGGCTCCATCTGGTGCTGTCAAAGTACAGTCTAATTCAGCAGAACAGAGCCCATTTACAAGGCATAAGTTTCTGTCAACATAGGATCCGTTTTTGTCTCTCCTCACAGGCAGTATATTTAAATCTCTTCTGTGCATAAATTCCAAACGAGTCTGTATAAAAGTAAAAAGGAAAACAGTGACCTCTTGTGGCTGGTGAGTAGTACTGCAGGCAACAAAGTTTTCAATGTCTAAGCCGGACAGTGCCATATACATTGGTATGGAAACATAACAGCAGCTGTAAAAAGATTGTTAATGTAAATGGTGCGACATATATCCCATCCCCTCACAGCCTGGCCATATACAGCTTAGCAAAATAGCGGTCATAGCTGGGCATAATTTTGCATAATTTGTACTGAGAAAATTACAAATAATCAGTATTATGGAGAATCCAAATTTTGTAGGATTAAAGGAGATTCAATTCCACTCAAATGAATGTGATCTCTAGTACTAACACAACATTTTAACAAACGACAATACTACATCATAAATAAAATACCAGTATACAAGGTAATAGCCTGCAAATAGCTATCAGCACCATTAGTATAGCAAAGATTGCCATTGCATCTAGGGCTTGGTTCTTTGGGGAACATGACAGTTGGGGACCCTGTTGCAGATTGTGTCCGTGAGCTCCAGTTAAGCCTCTACATTCACAGCTGCCAATGTGACGCCCTGGCCTATCAGGTCATCACAGGGTATTGTGCAATCTGCCTTTCTGTGTAATATCCACCTCCTCGTTGGTTATGGGTACCCAACTTACGGTGTTGCCAAGAGCAGTCAATCAAAGTCCTAGATACACTCTGCACTACACCCACCAGACACACCAGTGGACAGCCTGAGTGGAATAGGGTCGCCCACTTGGGGGGTTGGTTTAGGGGAGGTCAAGAATGTCAGGAGCAGTTCAGTTCAGTAGAATTAGAGTTAGGGAGTTGAAGAAGGAGGATGAAGTCAGGTGCCGGGCTCCTTGGAAGTAACTAGGTGACAGACGGTGGTCTGGACCAAGTAGGAGCTGGACCCCCGGGGATCGTGGCAAAAGGTACGGAACTGTCGAGGAGGACAGCCGGCGGCCTTGCACCATCACCGGGCTGGGACCAGGGCATGACAGGGTACGTGGACCCTAGGTCAGGGAGTAGCTTCAGGGAACCTGACAATTTATCTGACGGGAATGGAGCCTTCAAGATCTGTTCTCTACCCGCTCCAAAATCGGGGTACTAGCGCAATGAGGCGGATAGGACTTTCCACAAATATGGTCCAGAAAATCCCAAGCGTGAACCCTTAGAGCAAGCTCCCACAGTTAGCCATACTAGGGAGCGGGACCTGGCTAGTTCCACACTACCGGGACCGATAAAGAAGTAACTTAGTGCCAGGAGGCAGGTCAAGGATCACCAGGCAACACCATCGGGGTCGGGACCCGAACTAGCTCTCTTCAGCGGCAGCGGTGTAAAGAACTTTGGTTTATCCAGTTGTCGTGTCAGCTTTATGGACAGAGTGAGTACGCTCCCCATGGCACCCCCCAACGCCATCACAGAGTCCTGGGGCATTCCCCCTACCCGTGGAGGGTCCTAACACCTGGCTGCCCCATTCCATCGCCCCCGGGTACTCCCAACTGCAGCGGTGGTACTACCAAAATTACCACAAACCATGGGTGGCGTCACGAACTCTAACACATTCCCTGTAAATAACCCCCCTTTGTTTGAGTGGCCGCACGACCTCCGGGTCCGGAGACCCCTCGAGCCACCGCGGATCCGGATCCAAGCAGCTCGGCTGCTGGCACGGGGCGGCACACCAACATTCTGGCAGTCAAGCTGTTTGTCTAAAATTTACTAAGATTTTTTGGGCGCCAAGGCAATCTACAGTCAGATATGTCCTTCCTCTGATTGGACTCCAGTCTGATGTAAGTAGTTTTTTGTAAAGCTAGTGTCCAAGATTAGAAAGAATAGTTTCCTTATCCACATTGAAGGGAATAAGGCATGCAGCTCTACTCTTCTGAACCCACCATCGGCAGGCCTATTGTTACATACACCAAACATGTTTCCAAAAATCATAATGAACACATAATGAACACAGCCATGTTGAAGTCCTGCCTATTACTCCCTACTATTGTTGTTAAAGGGAACCTGTCAGGTTAGTAACCCCTGTGGGTGTGATTCCATGGATTTACATGAGCGATGTCACCGTCAGCTCATTGAGATCCCGTGCGTGCCCGCTTGCCATTCCCGCAGTCTTGTTATCCGGGTGCTTGCTTGTTGGCTTCAGATGCGCACTGTGCATGCTCAGAAGACTCCTGCGGTTCCGACAATGCGCAGAGCGCGTCTGAAGCCGACAAGCAAACATCCAGATAAGAAGGCTGCGGGAAAGGCAAGCGGCATCTCAGTGATCTGACGGTGACGTCGCTCATGTAAATCCATGGTATGATGTCCACAGGGCTGTGGTACCACAGAAAACATGCAAACGCCCACGGGGCAATGCGACGCTCAGGGGACTAAACCCTCTGATCATTTACACAGGGAACATGTAAGTAATAAAACTTTATTTATGCATTCATATTACACAATATTACAACACAGGGATGAGTAGGAAGGGGTTACTAGGCCACACATCACCCTGCTTGTAGGTCAGAACGCATATGGACCTGACAGGTTCCCTTTAAAGTACTTTTTTTTTCAGTGACAATGTAAAAAAAATATTTTCTTTATTGTGAAGTCATTAATTTAGAGACATTCCTTACAGTGGCTCAATAGGCTGACTGCATCCAAAACTCAGAATTCACTTCTATGGCATTAGCAGTGATTACTGAAATAACAAAAGGCTACTAACAATTGAGTTTTCCCAATCTCCCAGCCCAGCTCCATTCCTGATTCCTCCTTATTGTCTCTTGGACAAAACTTGATCTCTCCCGCTCAATGCGGCCTTTTCATACTGTCAAAGCATCTGACACACAATGGGGGACACATCGACAGAAGCATTGGGGGAGTGGAGTTGCCTTTACTTCAAACACCTTGGAATTGTTACGTCTTGAATTCGTAGACGCTCTACAAAGATGCCTCTTGTGTAAAATCCAAATCCATGTGCATTTCATTAAATGCATGACCCACGACTGTCTGCCTGCAGAGAGCATCACATCTAATGATAAGCCTGTCCTGCCGGCAGAAGATATTGAAGACATGAGGGGGTCATTGTATTGATTATAGAAAGTTGGGGGGGGCACAGGTCCAGATTTTGCAGCTGGACCCATCAGACTCTTGTTACGCCACTGCTAAAGTAAATTGTTGGAAGTCAAGTGCATTCATTTAGGTTTAGACATTGGATTGAAGACATTAATCTTTTCATTTTGCATAAGTATAAATGATAAAATATTATCCTAACTATGACATGATAACGTGTTATAGTCCTTGAATCCCTCTCCATGGAAGACACCACGTATAAAGTCCTCATCTTTCCATGTATCTTATTGTGTCTGTCTATTTCTACTAGATTTAAGCATGATTAAGAATGATGGTTATTAAAGGCAAAATATACACGGATAAAGCCTTATTATTGTTGTTTTCTTTTATAGAAAAAAATGGATTTGTAAGACATTAAGGCTATGTGCACACATTTTTATCATATTTTTGATGCATTTTTAAGTGCAATTTTGTCATAAAACTGCATGTAAAATTATGCCAGCAAAGTCAATGAGAATCCTGATGTTTTGTGCACATGCTACTACTTATAGCAAAGATGGAACTGCAGCTGTACGTTACCTAGGCCAAAAAACTACTGCTCCAGCAGGATACAGCTAAGCCCTTCCAAACATGGAGGGGGCATTGCTGGATGGTAAAACTGCACACTAATGGCTTGCATAGAGCGCTGGTCACACTTTTTTATATTATATATTGTGTAGGGACCTACAAGCATGAGGTTCCCGTGATGAGAGTTGTAGGCCTGCACCTGTGATGCCTCCACCTAGTGGGGACTTAGCTGTATCCTGCTGGAGTAGTAGTTTTTGGCCTAGGCAATGTACAGCTGCAGTTCCATCGTTGCTGTAAGTAATGATATTTATTCCTCTTTTTTGTGCCTTTTTTATATTTGTGCACATGTTGCTTATTTTCCCTTGCAGGATGTCATTTCTTTCAGTGTTTTTGCTGCATTTTTCCATCCCAGAATGCATAGAAAACGCATGGAAAAAAATGTATGAAAAACAATTTTTTTTTTCTGCCAAGAGATGCAGATTTGGTGCAGACGTTTCTGCACCAAATACTGAGCATGTGCACATAGCCTGACTTTGATATTGAGGAGCATCAATATCAGATTGGGGGTAAAAGTTGAAGAACCCCCAATTGATCAGCTAGCTACCGGGACTGCATGTCCTTCATTGCTTGCTCAGGACCGCGCCATGTATTTCTGTGGCTGTGCCTGGTACTGCAGGTCTGTGCTGCTCAGGAAGGATCTTTCCAGTAAATTTTCTACACTTGCCACAGTAAATAGAAAAATGTATGGTCCTGTGCCGGTAAGCAAAGGCTTTTACCATGCTACGTCATTACCAATACCCCAGAAAATTATGGTTAAAGTGACAAAAAATATTGAGATAAAGATGTCAGTGTATCTGGATGGTTCAGTTTGAAGGTAGTCTGGATGAAAAATCTAGTTAATGACAATAATATTGGTGAAGTAATATTTCTGTGCAGTGGTGTCGGGTAAAATAAGTTCATAAGATTTTTTTTAGAAAACTCAAATTTATACTAGTTTACAACTTCCAAGTCAAAACAGTGCCAATACAGATCTGACAGCATGGTTGCTATGGATATGCGTCCTAGCAACAACAGGTTTTTCATATAGAATGTAACCAGTCTGTCTCAAAATGTTACATAGGTTTCCCATAATAGACTTTTATCTCCTCTCAACAGGATAGGTGATAAATGTATTATCACTGAAGACCCCACCATTAGCCTCCCCACTAATCACTAGAATCAGGGTCTCCAGCCTGAATGGAGCCGAAAATATGTGGTGCTGCGCCGTTGAGAGTCTGTATGACTGACGGAGCGCAGTGTCCCTCAGCACGTTATCAGAGAGCTCCTTTAAAGAGGACCCGTCACTTGTCATATATATAGCATTCTTTTTCATGTCGCTGTTCTCCATAATCTCCATTGTTTCTCTTTTCTTTCTGTGTCTCTCCATTCCTGAGGTACGATACCATATGTAAGTATGAAAATTTAGTCTTTTTAGGGAGGCGGCATTCTCATGAAGATGCCCACAGACAAGGGTTGAAGATTATTATTATTTATTATTATAGCGCCATTTATTCCATGGTGCTTTACAAGTGAAAATGGTATACATAATAATAATAATAATAATTGTATTCATTTATATAGTGCTATTAATTCCACAGCCCTTTACATACATTGGCAATACTGTCCCCATTGGGGCTCACAATCTAGAGTCCCTATCTGTATGTCTTTGGAGTGCGGGAGAAAACCGGGGTACCCGGAGGAAACCCACGCAAACACGGGGAGAACATACAAACTCCTTGCAGATAGTGTCCTTGGTGGGATTTGAACCCAGGACCCCAGTGCTGCAAGGCTGCAGTGCTACCCACTGAGCCACCGTGCCACCCACAATAAGGACAAGTACAACAATCATGAACATTACAAAAACAGACTGGTACAGGAGAAGAGAGGACACTGCCCGTGATGGCTCACAGTCTACAGGGGATGGTGAGGATACAGTAGGTGAGAAGAGAGCTGGTTGTGCAGTGGTGTACTGGTCTAAGTGTTATTGTAGGTTATAGGCTTGTAGGAAGAGGTCGGTCTTCAGGTTCCTTTTGAAGCTTTCCTCAGTAGGCGAGAGTCTGATATGCTGGGGTAGAGCATTCCCGAGTATGGGAAAGGCACAGAAGAAATCTTGTATGTGATTGTGGGAAGAGGAGATAAGAGAGGAGCAGAGAAGGAGATCTTGTGAGGATCTGAGGTTGCGGGCAGGTAGGTACCGGGAGACTAGGTCACAGATGTAAGGAGGAGACAGGTTGAAGATGACATTCCCTTCGCTAACAAGACTAGATTTACATATAACTAAGAAATTATGGGTGCAAAAGTATTTGGCACACCAAAATGAATATAAGGACTTTATTCTACAGGTAATACAAAAAAATTGAACGTTTCAACTCCTATATTTGGGTCTTCATCAAACACAATAGATTCTTGTGTAGGGATATGCCTTTAAGATTGTGATACTGTCAAAATCACCATGAGATTTATAGATAAATCAGATTGCACCCTTTCACAGCATGTAAGTTGCTCTGCTATACAACGTCATCACATCTATACAGCACAGCAATCAGATTTATCTACAAATCTTACGGCGATTTTGACAATCTCACCATCTTAAAGGCACATATCTACACAAGACTCTATGGTGTCTGATGAAGACCCAAATATAGGGGTTGAAACATCTTTTTTGGATTGCCTCTATAATAAAGGTCTTATATTCATTTTGGTGAGCCAAGAACTTTTGTATCTAATGACGAGTTTGAAACCTTCATAAGCATCCATATTTCCAAGTGTGCCAATAAAACGTATTCTACTTGGAATTATAGGTGGTCCAAGACTTTGCCAATATCATCTATGAATCTATGATAGGTGCAGATCAAAGAAAGGGTTAAATGCCGCACTACTGTAGAAGAAACTTCAAGACCAAATGGATAGGAATTTTGGTCTTTGGTCGTGAAGAAAGAGGATAATCTCTGAAACGCATAGATGAATAAAGGTCACAATTCCTATCCATTTGGTCTTGACTTTTCTTTAACGGCAGCACGGCGTTTAACCCTTTCTTCTGCACCTATCACCTACCACCGGGTAGCTGCAGCAGCCGTTAGTATACATTTTAACAGTGGTTGTGAATTCCTGATCCCTTCATATCCACTACTCTAGTCGGTTAAGACCCAATCTGCGCTTTTTGTCTCCTTCAATTTATTTTTAATCTATAACAGAGCAGATTATAGCGGTTACTAATTTCTCTTCGCATTGGATATCTTGGTAGGTTATTACCCCTTTTAGAGTTTTATTTGCAGACCGGACACATAAAATTGCAGCGATATTTGCAAAAAAATAAGACAATTCTGCAGTTTTCTCTGTTGTTGTAGTGATGTGATGCCTGGCATTCTTTAGGGCAGGGATTCCTCTCGTGTCTGAAGTGGTTAGGTTCTTGCTGGATGTAATTGTTAGGTGTGTCACGCTGTGTTTCATGGTGGTTATTGGAGAGACGAAGGCGATGAATTAGTCGCTTGTATGGTGTGTGAAGGCTGATGTTTTCTTTATCTTTTATATTTTGTTACAATGTCATTAATGTCAGTGGTGTGATGTCGGTAAGTGTGCTGTGAGATGGCGACACTTCTTATACCGTATAGAGAAACTGAACAATCCGGTCTTGGCAACAGCGGAGACATTACATCGAAGAATGTCAGAAAACTGCTAATGTGTTATAACTCTTGTGCCCGATAACAAAACAACAATTATAGACGCAACTTTCAGAAGCATTCTATAAAGTATAGATATGTTTCTATGTTTGTTTGGATACCACAATAGCTATTTCAATAAATTAAGTTTCGGCATACATCCTAGGAGTTTTTGAGTTCAATGAGTGAGGAAGATCAAAAGTGCTATAATGCTATAATACAACATGCTGCATTGATGTGTGGCCCCACTGTGCCAGCAGCGCTTCTGACACAGCGGGAGTCTGTGAACGGGGTAGATATCTCTCCGGCGTGGAGGAGTTGCTTTGACATCTCACTGTTTATGGCTAGCCTTACTTTAAACAAAATTATCAACCTTTATAAATTGATTGCGGCATCTCATAAAAAGGAATGCCTGTACACATTTCTGTGAAGTTTTGTATTGCTTGAGGATATAAAAAATGAAGATACAAAATTACAATAAATAAGGAAAATAGTTAATTATTACTATTAAGAATTCTATTATTTATAATAATAAGGATAACGTATAAATGCTGTCATCTCTTTGTAACGATCATTTAATATAGGCATTAATTAACTGATTGTCCATAGATCATTGTTTGTTCATTTAGATTTAACTGTTACAATTATCAATATTTTTTTACATAGTTTTTATGGAATGAATGACGAAAAGTCATTCATTGGTCAGTCATTTGACATGCTAACAGTGGGCAATGAGTGATCGTTCACAGTCGGTGATTTCTCAGTATACACTGTTGAGTTTTGATATTAGAATCTGATGATTATTATTATTTCCTATTACTTTACAAGTAAAACCATGGTTATGTTGACATTAGTGGTGAATCTAATGACTAGTAGACTGCGTACTGTAATGTATTCCTTATGTAAGCCTCTAACAAAAGATGATCGGAACCGTCTGGAGCTACCAATTTAATTGTGTTCAGTCTAATGAATACTGTCTGAAATGCATCGGAGCAATTGCTGTAAAAAGCCTTTCTGATTTTGCATTTCAATAGTATAAATGTTGAAGATCTAGTGTGAAGCCATCAACCTCAATCCACGCTCAAAATGGCAATTTCTACAGCTGAGAAAATTCTCCGCAGCGAGCTGGGGGGCATTTGGTGTCACAACAATGGGCTTGCACAAAGTAGACAATGTAATATTTATAGCTGCTCCTTTTGGGAGTCTCCCTGTAGTAGTATCAAGACAAGGTCATCATTATTAGCAGGTGGGATGAATATGAGCAGCGCTCCCTGAGCTTATGTACAGTCATTCATTATCCTTGGTGCAGCAGACAAGATGAGAGCTTAAGAAAGATGCATAGATACTAGGCGGTGAACATGAACTACTGTATAGACGTGGGGATGGTAACGATGATTTTATCGCCATTTCATTTGAGGGTCTTACATTATACATCTTTTGTCAGGTAGAGTTATGATAAATGTTCTTATTAACCCTCCAGTGATTCATGTGTTTGCTCTCCTCCGCTATACCCACAGCACACACATACTGACAGGTATACTATCTTATACTGAGAAGTGAATGCATTCAGTATGGAAATGTTTCCTGACAGCTTTACACTTGACTCTTAGCTCTAAATTCCTTTTTCTTCTTTTCTCCTTTTTGTAATGCTGTTTACTTATTGTTTTATGGTTTATTGCACTGCAGGTGCTCCTTATGGATACATGGTACTGTTGAAAAGAAAGGCTACAATGTGTGCACTAAGTAGCTGAATAACTTAGTACCTTGGCAAAAGTATTGAAAATTGCTTCCCTTTTATGAAAAGTCTCCATCCATTCGCGACTTAGTCCATCAGATAAACACTGTAGAAAGGAAGGTTAAGGGCTCGTGCGCACGTTGCGTATTTGCATGCATTTACGCTGCGTATAGCCCTGCAGCGTAAATGCATGCGTCCTGCGTCCCCACCAATCTATGTAGATTGTGCATGATCCTTGCGCATGTTGCTTTTTTGAACGCAGCAATTTGGATTCCAAAATTTTGACCCAAATCCGTGCATTCAAAAAAGCAACATGTCAATTAATTTATGCGCTTTGGATGCAGCTCCCACTCTGTCTATGGTGGGGGCAGCAGCCATAGCACATGAATTCGGCATTTATTCTGCTGAAACACTGCATCCATTACGCAGTGTTTCTGCAGCGATTTGAAGCGCACATATGCTGTCAAATCACTGCAGAAATTTCAGCAGGTTCGTGCGAACATAGCCTTAGGGTATGCACACCTTGAGAATTTTTGATGCAGAAATTTCTGCATCTCTTGTCAGAAAAACGCAGGGGCAAACACACACGTTTTTACCTCATTTTACATACAATTTTGCATGTGTTTTCCTAGGACACCAATGAATGCTATAGATATAGATAATCGATAAAGATACATAATAGAAATAGATGGATGTAAACAGAGAGTCAAATATATAAACATACATATAGACAGACAGACTTGTACATATATCAATGCACCCGCCACCCCATGACATGTAATAAAATTGCACCCTGTGGAGCTTATTGGACAACTTTTTATAAATAAATAAAAAATTAAATAAATATAAATAAATGAAAAAAATGACATGGAGCCCCCCCCTATTTTTGATAACTAGCAAAGGTAAGACAGACAGCTGGGGGCTGATATTAACAGGCTTGAAAGGTCCATGGTTATTAGGCCCTTCCCAGCCTAAAAATACAAGCCCGCAGCCACTCCAGAAGTGATAGATTACATTTCTGGTTCTTTCTTTGGCTCTTTCTGATTACCCTGCTGCAGTGGCAATCGAGGTAATGATAGTTGGAGTTTATGTCAGTTCTGTAATGTCAGTTGGCATCAAGCCCTGGTGTTAGTGACAGCGAAGTGTCAGACACTCCCATTACTAACCCAGTAAGTAAAAAGAAAAAGACAAACACAGAAAAATAGTTAATTTGAAAGCAAATACTCCCCCACACTTTCCCTAGTTCACCTAGTTTTATTAAATAATAAGCAAACAAAAACAAACATGCAGGTCTGATGTAGTCCAAGAAATCCAATGTGTCACTTAAATTTTGCTGTCACTATCAGTATCCAATGTGCACTTGATTTCTAATTTTACATATAAAAACACTGTGGTTTGAGGCAGCCCCCATCACAATCACACAGAACATTGCTGCAATAACTCTCTCACCCCACCTCCAATTATATGTCCATGCCCTTTTTATAATAATCTCCCACCGAGATTATACCATGTCCCCACCGTGCAATAATCAACCACCACTCCCCTCAGGTTATAATCATATACCATCTGTTACATAATAATTCATCAACCCCCATAACTGTAACCTACCCCCTGTGATTACAGTTGCACACCTCCTGCAGTATATTAGTTAAAACACCACTTTAGCATTTGTTTTTCTTCATCCCTGGAGTTGCGTTTTAAATGTAAACCCGCTACCCCCATTCTTACACTCACCTTCCGGCATTTTGATACCTTACCTAACGCCACTCTGGTCATTTGGTGCCATCTTGTGCTCATAAATTCTGACTGGCCGTAAGTCAGTAGTCACATCACAGGCTCCCAATACAACTCCATGAGAGCCACAACGAGGATCTCACAGAGCTGTATTGAAAAGTGAGCTCTGGTGCACTCAATGAAACACTGGAGCTGCCGGAAGGTCACTTTGCGTCACAGTCTGACTGAAGTGATGCTGGAAAAGAATGAAGGCATGGGAAGTTGAGTATCAGACGGGGCTGAGTAACTGGAAATTAAAGCACCACTGCAGCAGTGCAATAAAAAAAACACTAGAGTGGTACTTTAAAGGGTTTTTCTCCAAAAAATTAAGTTAGCCTCTAAGAGGTACTTTGCACGCTGCAAAATCGCAAGCCGATGCTGCGATGTCGAGCGCGATAGTCGCCGCCCGCGTCGCAGCAGCGATATGTTGTGATGTTGGGGTAGTGAACATTATCGCTACGCCGGCTTCACATGCACTCACCTGCCGTGCAACGTCACTCTGGCCAGCTACCCGCCTCCTTCCTAAGGGGGCAGGTCGTGCGGCGTCACAGCGACGTCACACGGCAGGCGGCCAATAGCAGCGGAGGGGCGGAGATGAGCAGGATGTAATCATCCCGCCCACCTCCTTCCTTCCGCATTGCAGCCGAGATGCAGGTAGGAGATGTTCCTCGCTCCTGCTGCTTCACATACAGTGATGTGTGCTGCCGCAGGAACAAGGAACTTCATCGTACCTGTCGCTGCACCGGCATTATGGAAATGTCGGACCCTACACTGATCATACGATAACGACGCTTTTGCGCTCGTTAATCGTATCAAAAAGGATTTGCACACTACGATATCGACTGCGACGCCGGATGTGCGTCACTTTCGATTTGACACCCACCGACATCGCACCTGCGATGTCGTAGTGTGCAAAGCCCGCTTATCTGTAGGACTAATAATAACATGCTGATTGCTGGGGTTCTGACCACTGCCCAGTCATCCCTATGTATAGGGTAAATATGTAAAGATGTATATATATAAACACAAAAGAAAGTAAACAGTGTGGATGAATAATTGCTCCAAGGTATGAAAATATACAAAAAAGGAGAAGTAAACCAATTGCAAACAAATAAGCAGACCAAGGTGCAAAATGAAATAACAACCACACATAACCATTATAATATATATGTTTAGTAAACCTGTTAACAATGCAGGAGAATAGTTACTATATGAATGTGCATGTACGAGATACGCCTTGATGCTGGCTACTGGGCTCGCATAAAACTGGCCTTTGTTATATGCTAAGTGTCTCAATTTTTAAATGTATTTCCTTATCAGTAATGCATGTCCAGGTTGCTATATTTAATTCCTGTATACCATAGTATCTTAGAGTGCAGCTACTTGTTTATTTTATGTTCAGTATGCACCTGTTCACACTTGTCTGTTAGGGAATGCTAAAATGTAGTTGGTGTTGGTGAATAAAGGATCCTCTTTTTATCACTATTTTGAATGTACTGCTTACTTTTTAGATTTTTATATCTTTAACAGGAAGCTTTGCCACTTTCATTAAGTAGTTTTGCATTAATTTAGGCAGTGCTGCTGTTTTGGGGAATTTTTATAGTATACTGTATATATTTTTATAATTTATTAGCTGTACTACCCGGCTTTGCCTGGGTTAATAACTGTTGTTCACTAAATAGAATGTATTAACAAAAATGTATTCTGCACACAAAAACCACAAAACAAATAGATAGAAATGTAATTATTAAAAGGCAAAAACTAAGCTAATAGAAGCATTTCACAACATATATTTCAACACCACAGATATTCCACACAGATTTAACTAAATTGGCCAAGTAATGTGCTCCATCTGTCTCTTTCCCCGTCTGTCTCTTTCCCCGTCTGTCTCCCCGTCTGCCTGTCTCTGTCTGTCTCTTTTTTTTTGTCTGTCTCTATCTCTCTGTTTCTTTCCCCATCTGTCTCTTTCCAGGTCTGTCTCTTTCCAGGCCTGTTTTTTTCCAGGTCTTTCCCTGTCTGTCTCTTTCCCTCTTTCCCTCTGTCTTTTTCCCTCTGTCTCTTTCCCTGTGTCTGTCTCTTTGTCTGTCTCTTACCCTATCTGTCTCTTTCCCTTTCTTTCCCTGTCTGTCTGTTTCCCTGTGTCTGTCTCTGTCTCTTTGTCTGTGTCTGTCTCTTTCCCTGTCAGTCTGTCTGTGTCTGTCTCTTTGTGTCTGTCTCTTACCCTGTCTGTGTCTGTCTCTTACCCTGTCTGTGTCTGCCTCTTTTCCTGTCTGTGTCTGTCTCTTTCCCTGGCTGCATTGTGACACACCAACATTCCATATAAGGGCGTGGCTGCGCATTCTTCTGAAGTTCTGGCAGCACTGTGGCTCCCAGCTCCATTCGCTTTAATGGAGGCAGGTTTTTTGGTGAATAACTGTAAAGTGCAGGGTTAAAATTTCCCCTCAAAACATAGCCTATGACGCTCTCGGGGTCCAGAAGTGTGAGTGTGCAAAATTTTGTGGCTGTAGCTGCGACGGTGCAGATGCCAATCCCGGACATAAACACATACATACACACACACATACACACATTCAGCTTTATATATTAGATAAATATGTGTATATAATGTGATAGCGGTTTTTCATGTACAGTATTTTCTTGTGATTACAAGTTAGTTCTTCTCTGATAGCTGCACAAAAGATCATATAGCAAGATAGGCATTTTTAGTGGACGTTCTTCTCTAGAGGCTAATATATAGGATATCTTTTGTTGTTATAAGTTGACTTTAACCCTCAATGCTATAATGTACAGTGTCTCTCCCTTTCTGTGAGCTACAAAATAGCCGTACATAGATAGCTATAGGGTAGTTCCCATTCCCCTATAGCACTTGTACTTTCCCATTTGTCAACATGAAAAGTCAAAACAATCTAATTGTTCACACTGCTGTCTTTTCTATTGTTTTCTTACTGGAATGAAATGATAGGACTGGTGATTTTAAATATGACTATATTATTGAGCCAGTTAAGGAACAAGATCACAGGACTGGAGTGTAAAGGAGCACAAGCTAAGAACTCAGTGATCAAGATGGGGCATAAGCAGATAGAGAAAATCAGAACTAGGACAACAGAGCTGGTACATGGTCAGAAGGAAGTGAATCACAACTTGAAGACTACTATAGACAGGTCAAGCAAAACCAGATCAGAAAGTTCAGTGATGAACCAGTTAGAGACTTAAGCGGACTTTACACGCTACGAGATCGCTACAGTGATCTCCTTGGGGTCACGGATTTTGTGACACACATCCGGTCGCTGTAGCGATGCCAATACGTGTGACACCTATGAGCGATTTTGCATCGTCGCAAAAACATGCAAAATCGCTCATCGGCGACATGGGGGTCCATTCTCAAATATCGTTACTGCAGCAGTAACAAAGTCGTTCCTCGTTCCTGCGGCAGCGCACATCGCTCCGTGTGACACCGCAGGAACGAGGAATCTCTCCTTACCTGCCTCCCGGCCACAATGCGGAAGGGAGGAGGTGGGCGGGATGTTCGTCCCGCTCATCTCCGCCCCTTCGCTTCTATTTGGCGGCGGTTCAGTGACGCTGCTGTGACGTTGCTGTGACACTGAACGAACCGCCCCCTTAGAAAGGAGGCGGTTCGCCGGTCACAGCGACGTCGCAGGGAAGGTAAGTAGTGTGACGGGTACGGGCGATGTTGTGCGACACGGGCAGAGATTTGCCCGTGTCGCACAACTGATGGGGGCGGGTACGCACGATGGCGATATCGGTACCGATATCGCAGTGTGTAAAGCGGCCTTTAGGGAGAATATTAGGAACAGAACAAGTTTGAACCAGAAGTACATGAAGCAAGGATCTGAGAACATAATAAGGCAGCTTCAAGCAGAGACCGATGGGTCCGAAACAGATACTGAACTGTGATCTGAAACTAAAGGCCCTTAAAGGGGAACCTGTCATCAGAAATTGAATTAAATGTTTCCCCTTCTGCAGCTCCTGGGCTGCATTCTAGCAAGGTTTCTATACTTTTTGTGCCCCCTTTTAAACCAAAATAAATACTTTATAAAGTTGTACCTTTTGGTATGAAAATCTTGTAAATTCTCCATGGGGGCGGGCTCTCTGGTGTCCGTTGCTGTCCCTTACGCCATCCCCCCACACTCCAAATCATCCCTCAGGACGCCACCCACTGCGCCCGAGGTCCCGTTCACGCCGGGACACCTGGTGACGTGGTCGCAGGCACGAGAGCATGGGCGGCGCTGTGATTGCATCGCAAGTGCCCGCCCATACTCTCGTGGCCGTGCTCATCCCCTCTGTACGTCGTTCAGATCCTCTCCGCTTCTCCTGTGCTGTGCTGCTCCGCTCCTCCCATCTATTTCCTGCTGCAGGGTACGATGGGAAGGAGGTGACGTCTGGTCATTTGGCCGGCGCAGAACGCTGGAGGAAGAGGGGAAAGTGCGGTCACGAGGTTATGGGCGGCACTTGCTGATGACACTCACAGCACAGCCCATAACCTCGTGCCTGCGCAAAACGTCACCAGCGGTCACACATGCACGCAGTGCACAGTCCCACTACAGTCGCACAGCGCATGCGTGGGACCTCGGGCGCCCAGGGGCGGCGTCCTGAGGTTTGAAATTCAGCGTTCGGGGCGGCGTAAATCGGCAGGAGGACAGTAACGGACACCAGGCAGCCCGCCCCCATGGATAATTTACGAAATTTACATACGAAAAGGTACAACTTTATAAAGTGTTTATTTTGGTATAAAAGGGGGCAGAAAAACTAGAAGAACCTTGCTAGAATGCAGCCCAGGAGCTGCAGAAGGGGAAACTTTTAGGTTTGTAGCTAAATTTCTGATGACAGGTTCCTTTTAAATGCTTAAATAGGTTTTTGGGTTTAATTGGCATCAGGTTGCCATAGCTATTAATTGTCTTTACCAAGTGATGGCATTGACTGGTTGCCCAGTCTAAGAAGATGCAGGAGGGTGGATTGTGAATATTATATCAAATCAAATCAAATAGGCTTTATTGGCAGAAACAAAATACAATTACTGTTGCCAAAGCAACAAAAACTATAAAAAAAACTATACCTAATATAGCTGTGTACATGTGACCTAAAATTTTCTATCTTGTAAATCCAAAACCTTTACCTGTCACCTGTGATCAGTCGTGGTGTCACGCTAGGTACAGAGAAGTACCAAGCGCAAGATGAAAGGGAAACCCTGTGCCTAGAAAGAGGGAAGAGGGTGACCTCTGACTGAACCTACTGCTGGTCCCTGGGGTCCCTCACCACCCTAGATAGGTTCCACACCTATGCGCTGAGCCAGATACCTGACCCTAGGTATCCCTAATACTGGGACCTAAATAGGGAACGGATAGGATGAGCTCTTTGTCAACCCCACTAAAAAACTATAGAAGTCACAAGTAGGACACACAGGAGGAAAGGGATGAACTACTTACCATTAGATGACCATGAGGTAGGAGTTCAGTAGAGCTTTCCGCAACAATACCACAGAGGAGTACAAACCACCTGCTTGGAACCAAGGCTTGAAGGACCTGAAAATAACACCAGCAGAGTCCAAAGGAAGGAAAGGGTCTTTAAACACCAAGGGAATACTGATCAACAGCTGAATGGAAGTCGTGCTCCTGCTGGGTCCAAAAGGGTGAAAGATGAATCTAGCAAGAAAGCTACCTATAACAATGAATACTAAAAGCAGGAACAATGAAAGTCGGGGAGCATTCTGCGCAACAAAACGCTGTGACCTTCAATGGTCACAAACTACATGGCTGTCACCCGTGACACACCCGTGACACATGGACTGTAGTGCCAAAATCCCACCATTAACATTGATGCTGCAGGTCCACTGTTGAGCTTCATGAAAATATTACATTACCCTCTTTCACAAATTTACCTCTGCTTCTATATAACAATACATTGGGCAGTTTGCTACATGAATGATATGCTGCCTGAACTACTTTGTCTCTACATAGAGAATGAAGTGTATTGCGCCAACTACTGCTCATTTAGGGTGCAGGGGGTGGGGTGCACAGTGTCCCATTGGGGGATTTACCTGTTCCCTGATTGGCCAGTTCGAGCCTGCCCATGAGTATTAAACTAGAAAAAATGAAAATATATTGGTTTCCACTATACAGGAAGACTAATTACATTTTTAGCAAGGTACATATACATACAATTATAGATATCATATCTAATCTGCCAAAACTGCAATAATCCAATATCAAAATCATCTCTTCTCATATGTTCAATATATTTAAAATATTTTCCTAGAATTGAAATTTCTCTCATGCCTTGTGTCTTATATTGCACCGCTGAGGGAATTGACTTGATTGTCAAATATAGATGACCTCCAAAAGACAGAAATCTATAGCAGTTGAACATTCCAGATGAAGAAGAAAATATATCGTCATGGAAAAAGTGGTGATTCTTATCAGCAAGACTCCACTGTAGTCTGAGACTGCTGACAGTAAAACAAAGACTCCAAATCAGTGGGATTCGCAGAGAATTAATGACATCTGACAGGTCTTGAAAAACGCTGTAGTATTTTATACGTGCAGTTAACTCTCTCATTTCTTGATTGCACAATTTTTTTTGCAAGCGTCTCCTCATGCATTTCAATGGGATCGGCATTTCGAACAAGATTTAATCATATGGTTATATACTCAGGCAGGAGGCAGATGCTTTATAAGCTGAACTAGTATCCCTCAGAGAAAATATATAGTAAGATACCTATTGCAAATCCTGGAGAAATCATCCACTGATTATGGGCTGTGTCCTTATCAGGTATTTATTCCATTATAGAAGGGGGTGTTTAATGCAAGGATTAGAAGAAGGGCAGTAGCGCTGTATATGAGATGCCAAGGTTCAAACCAATACTGAAGACACTAATACTTTAGGGTCCTGTAGACCCCATGAAGCTTAAAAGAGCAGCAATACTAGTGAGACATGAATACGATGACAAATAATGCAGAGTGAACAATGTTTTATGCACTGTATATAAATACTACAGAAAATAATATCATTATACAGTGTATTAGGACACCCATGTCACAAGCAATGATGTAGGTGGTAGATCCAACTTCTGTTTATGCATCAGATCTTTGGAACTTTAATGTTTATTAACACTAGAAGTCCCACAGAGGGGTCATTTAACATTTCTACCATTGGAACCCTATGGAGCTCGAAATTCCTGGGACTTCTAGTGTTAAATGGTATTTTATCCAATATGGCCCCTTTTTATTAATTATTTCCCCATTGTGTTTCCCAATATCTTGGCATTTACAGGTTGACTTTCAGTATCTACCATATGTGTTTGTATGAAGATGTCCTTGATCATTTCAATATAATGTGATTATGGGGACCATGCCCTCTACTGTAATGAATAACACTTTTCACATTTTAGATTTAAGGGGTTTCCTCCTTTATCTTTACCTTAACAAATGTGCTGGTGCCATGAGTACCTATGTACCTATGAACATGTGATATATATATATATATATATATATATATATATATATATATATATATATATATATATTGTATTACAGGTTCTCTTCCTGCACTTAGCACATGTCCTCCTTCTGCAATTTTAGCCATGGCAGACAATAGGATCACCCCATTGGGGTATGTTTCTACCAGTTTTGCACACCTAGATTCTAACATTTTTGCCCTTTCTTTTTGCAAACATACAGTAGTTCTAGCTCAGTGAGATTGGATGGAAAGTGTTATTGACCAGCAATTTTCAAGTCTTGTCACAGATACTGAATGGCAATAGCTGTGGAAGAAGGTGCTCTGGTCAGTTTGAACCAAAGTAGAGCTTTCTGGGTTAGATATAAAGCGCTATGCATGACTGAAAACTAGCACTGCACATCCCCCTAAAACATCATCCCCACCATCAAACATGGTGGTGGCAGCATCATGCTGTGGGGATTCATTCCTTAAACAGGGACAAGAAATCTGATGAGAGTTGATGGGAAGATGGATGGAGCTAAATGCAGGACAATCCTGGAGGAAAACCTGTTAATACTAGAAGTCCCAGAGAGGGGTCATTTAACATTTCTACCTTTGGAATGGGGGGAGCTCGAAATTTCTGGGACTTCTAGTGTTAAAGGCCGCAAAAGACTCGAGACTGGGGCGTACATTTATGATCTCAAACTGTCAGAGCTAATATAGAAGGGGTTAGATCCAAGAATATTCATGTATGTGTTTGACCCCATCATAGTCTAAACCTTAAACCCATTATGAATCTGTGGCAATCTGCCACCCTCGCCTCAGCAGCCGGGCTGCTCAGATTCAGATCCGCGGTGGCTCGAGGGACGTCCGAACCCGGGGGTTGTGTGGCCACTCAAATAAAGGGGGTCTATGTACAGGTGACGGTGTGGAAAGTTCATGACGCCACCCGTGGTGTGTGGTAAGGGTAAAGTATCACCGCTGTGGCTGGGAGTACCCGGTGGCGATGGTGTGGGCAGACAGATGTTTAACCTCTCCACGGGTAGGGGGATGCCCCGGGACTCGGTGATGGTGTCGGGAAGGTGCCCTCGGGCCGGTAAGGGTTAATTGCGTACTCACTCAGTCCAATAACGCTGACGCTGATAACCGTGGTAAACCAAAGTTCTTGATGCTACTGCAGCAGGGAGGGAGTACGCCTGGATCCCGTGGCCGTTGGTGTTGCTTTTTAGCTTGTGACCTTTACCTTGGCACCTCTTCCTGAAGTTGGTCCCTTTCAGCTTAAAACTAAATGGGTCTCGCTCACCCGTATGGCTAACAAAGTGAGTTTGCTCTCAGGGTTCACGCTTGGGATTTTCTGGACTATGCAGTGGGAAAGTCCTATCCTCCTCGTTGAGCTAGTACCCCGATTTTGGAGCGGGTGGAGAAAGGATCTTGAAGGCTCCGTCCTCGTCGGGTGAATTAACAGGACGCCTGAAGCTACTTCCTGGCCTGGGGTCAACGTACCCCGTCGTGCCCTGGCCCCTGCCCGGTGATGGCACAAGGCCGCCGGCTGTCCTCCTTCGACAGTCCGTGCCCTTTTTCACGATCCCCTGAGACCGGGGTCAAGCTCCTACCAGGCCCAGACCAACGTCTGCCACCTAGTAAACAAGGAGCCCAGCTCCTGACCTCTCCACTTGAGAGTCACTTCACAACTAACTTGTGAACTCTCTTCTTGAGAGTCACGACACATCTAACTGTCTCCTAACACTCCTGACCTCCCCTTAACTAACCCCCCAAGTGGCCAGCCCTATTCCCTTCAGGCTGTCCACTGGTGTCTCTGGTGGGTGTGGTGCAGAGTGTTCCTAGGATTTTGGTTGTTCTTAGCAACACCAAAGGTCAGGGATCCGTAACCAAGGAGGAGGTGGATACTGTGCAGAAGGGCAGATTGCACAATACTCTGTGACGACCTGATAGACCAGGGCGTCACAGCAAGACTTGACAATTGTTGTTCATGGACAGTTCTAGTCACTTGCTCCTCCCTCAACAGGCTTTTTGAGAATATGAAATGTAAGCAATATTTGAGAAGCGCTGTACTAACAAGTACAAAAACAGAACATGAAATACTTACAGTATATATAAGTGCCACAAATAATTTTCCTAACACATCTGTTAAAATACAGATAAGGTGGGCAGTCCCTTTAAGCTACTAAAACACAGCTCAGTGGTTAGCACTGTAGCTTTGCACCATTGTGGTCTAGGGTGCAAATCCTACCAAAAACAACATCTGCAAGGACTTTGCATGTTCTCCCTGTGTTTCTGTGGGATTCCCACCAGTCTCCAAAGATAGGGAACTTGTGAGCCCCAATGGGGACAGTGATGATCAGGTCTGGAAAGTGTTATGGAATTATTAGCGCTATATAAATGAATAAAATAGTTTACATTTTTTATAAACTAACTTTTAGTACATGGCAGTATTTCTCTGCACGCCTGTTTCTTTCATCTTCTCTTCAATAATTACATAAATATTAGGTAGAATTATTTTCCGAATAATCACATTTTTTACAAGACAAGAAAATATGCTTCATGTTAACCTTGTGTATCTCTGAAATGCTTTCTACATCATCACGTAAAACAATAGACGTATGTGTGAGTTGTTTGTGTCCTTGAAACAATCACATTAGCAACTTGTTAAAAAGGAAAAAGAAAATCAGCATAGATACGAATGTGTCAGAGCCAGGCTTCTCTCCAACGTTACGATGATTTCTGTCTCATATACCGGGGCAGCCGTCTGCTGTTAAAAACGGAAGATTAGGAAGGAAAATATATAAATAAATGCGGGTATATACACACATATGTTTTATTTCTATGCAATATAGCAAAGGCACTCACTGACAAAGAAAACACCTGCTGTTCCTATGTGTCTGCAATTAATGGGTGTCATCGTAGCCGGAGAGAGCTGCTGCCGTGTCCTGCTTCTCTGCTGCCCTTGGAAGCCAATGCTGCCTATAAACTCTGGGTTGGATATTCCTAGAGGTTTCGCAGTCCACATTATAGCTAGTTTGTACAAATCTCTAGATGTGTAAAGGTTAATTTCTGTGTAGATAAAGGGGAATCTAGGAGACATTGATTGGGTAGGTCACAGGCGGCTTATGTGATAGGAAAGAGACATCTAGTCTCCAGCGTGGATGTAGAGTTGGCATCAGTTGTGCAAGCAACTGTTTGCTGCCCGCCTTGCTATGCCAACTGAAAGTCATAGACCAGCAGCAGCTGCC
Organism: Anomaloglossus baeobatrachus; assembly: GCF_048569485.1. Lineage (NCBI taxonomy): Eukaryota > Metazoa > Chordata > Amphibia > Anura > Aromobatidae > Anomaloglossus > Anomaloglossus baeobatrachus. The sequence goes on along the minus strand of NC_134353.1, from coordinate 158,080,442 downwards.
AGCTGCTAGAAGAAATTTTACTGAAAGGCAAAATATCTTTAAATGTAGATATACAACAAGAAAATTCTTATGCTTGAGTTTTGACACTTTATATTCCTTAATTGAAACAATATACCAATAATTGACTTATGAGGTTAAAGGGCAACTCCATTTTTTACTGTGTATATATTTAACTATATTTAACTATATCACCCATATATTCAAAAATAGCTTTATTCACTGAAGTAGCACAGTCTCAATGTCCAAGAAAATACCTTTACTAGAAATGTTAAAGGGAACCAATCACTAGGATTTTGGTATATAAACTAAAGCCAGTGCTATAGTGGCACTATCAGGCTGATTCTATACATACCTGTAGTGGTCGGATGTTTAGGTTTTGAAATCCAAGAAAGTGAAGTTTGTAAAATGAGCGGCTTCTTGAGTGACAGTTGCACTGGAGCAGATAATATATTCATAGTTATCCCCTCCCTCTGTTAGAATTAGCATAAGTATTATACAAATGACTCACTTTGTCTAGCAGGACCTGTGTGAGGTCATGCCCATGTGACCAGAAGGGGCGGGGCCTCAGCCACCAAAGCTGGATACCAGGTCACATGGGTATGACCTCACACAGGTCCTGCTGGACAAAGTGAATCATTTGTAGAATGCTTATACTAATTCTAACAGAGGGAGGGGATAACTATGAATATATTATCTGCTCCAGTGCAACTGTCACTCAACAAGCAGCTCATTTTACAAACTTCACTTTCTTGGATTTCAAAACCTAAACATCTGAGTTGACCACTACAGGTATACAGGTATGTATAGAATTAGCCTGATAGTGCCAGTATAGCACTGGCTTTAGCTTATATATGAAAATCCTGCTGATTGGTTCCCTTTAAAGGGTTTGTCTACTACCTGTATAACCTCATTTTAAATGACATAGCTACTCCTTGTAAATCAAAAATGACATATACTCATGTACCACCAGATCTCCCGGGGAAAGCATGACCTTATGCCATCTGAGCCCAGCAGCCAATCAGCATCTGCTCTCAGGCTGCTGCACTCCCACTTCCTTTGGACAAAACTTGGACTAGAGGAAAAGTGAGAGTGCAGCAGCCCAGTAGTGGCCTCTGATTGACTGCAGGGCTGACGTGTTGACTGCAGGGCTTAACAATGTCACCATCTCCCCAGGAGAGCCAGCACCAACAGTGATGGAATGGTGCCAGTGCAGGAGGTGAGCATATGTTATTTGCTTTACAAGGAGGACTATTTCATTTGAAAGGTGATTCCCAGGTAGTGGACAATCCCCTTAATTGGTTTATAACCACATTCAATGTCCCATTTATGTTCTCATGTGAAGTGTGTGTAAGGTGGAGTTTCTCATTAACCTCACCCGAAAATCATTGCCACGTTACGTAAGGAGGGCTGATCATGTCCATTTGTCTGACTGGCAGAACACCTCAAGATAACTACAAAATGGAATGATATGGCTCAAAGTGACCTGGATACTCAGACTGGTTACAGAATGAGAAGATCAGTGAAATGTACAGCGGTAACACAAGGTAATCTTATATTGCACAATTCTTCTGGTGACCAATCAAAAATAAGATCCTTCCTTCCTTGTCTAAAGTATGTGATAATTGTGGATACTGCATTTGTGCCTGACACCACTGGAGCACTAATTTCTAAATCTTTATCTAAATGTAGTTGAAATGTAATGATGTTAACATGTACTTTTCCAGGTGACCATTATGCCATCCAAAAAATACCCACAAGCCGCAAAGTTTAGATTTGACTATGGCTGGAGGACCTTAGTTTGACTATGGCTGGAGAAATGTGGTCACGGCTTTAGTTTCCCTAGATTGTTGAGTGCATGTTATCTTTTGTCCTGATTTGTCTATTGAAATGTATAAAATTACATCCAAAGCTATTAAACCCATATGGTTAAAATGAATGTCTACATTTTACATTTTCACACCAAGTGTATACTGTTGTCTTTTTTTTTTTTTACTATAAATACAGTAGGTACAACTTTGGTAACACTTGTAACTTTCATGGCAGTCAAAGCTCTATTTTTCCAAAGCCAATATCCAATTTCCGTTAGTTTAAAGTTAAGGGGGTTGCCCCATCCTCTGTTTCTCAGCCTCCTAACTTTCAGCTGGGTGAGTAATGGTGTGCCCCTGATTGTTTAATAGTTTGGAGCAGCCTTATGGATGTGCCAATGGTACATCCAATGCACTCCAATGCTGCCAGCAGAGACTGCTTTGCCACAAAAGCATTGGAGGACTACAGAAGCATAAAAATTTTTTTTAAAAGAAATGAGAGTCTTCAGTGGTTGATACCTTTTAAGGGCTAACTGAAAAGATGGTAATATATAGCAAGCTTTCGAAACTATTTAGGTCTCTTCATCAGGCTCAGTATAAGGCCTCGGTTCCACTTGCATTTTGCACGGACGAGTGCAATCCGATAAAACATAATGCAAAACTATGGGGTAGTTTCCATCTGCGATTGACTTCTCCTGCCATAGCGGCATGCGGAATAAATTGCAGCATGCTGCGTTTAGCAGTGAGTCTCAGCTCATGCACCCCCATACAATTGTTTGGGAGAATGTGAAACATCGTACTGCACTCGCATGTATTCCGAGTGCAGTGCGATGAACGCAGAGTCAGACAGCGGAGGAGATGAGGAGAAAGTGCTCCCCCCACTTCTCCACAGCTGTGACCCGATCATCAGATCAGATCACAGTCGTATGACACTCGGCTGACGCTCGCAGCAGAGGGTCATTAGCATATCACTTCCAATGCTCTCGCATTGGAAGCTATATGCAAGTGGAACCGTACCCTAACGCAAAATATGACAGGGGCACTTACAGGAGCACTGAAGCTGAATGGATCCAGCAAACCAGCCAATTTCAAAGCACTCTCAAGCAATAAAGCAGTGTCTGGAAGTGCTCTGCTCCTGGATTAGAAGACCAGCCACCGGTCATTGTCTATCAGCAATATGAGCTAATCTGGGCATCTAGCAGTTGATTCTAAAATTAAAAATCCTTCTTGTGATTAGATAGGATTTCTAATCACAAGTAAATCGCAAAGCTGCTTCTTTTTAAAAACACTTTGCAATTCTACCCATTTAACATGATCAGACAATCCCTTAAAGTTAAATGCTAAAAAGTTGAAAACTACACTGCAGGTAAAATTGCAGAATAGCTCTTCTTATACATTGATGATGTGTTTCTTAATGTAGCCAACACAGGGCCTTCAGTTAATGCATTATTAATTATTTTGGCGCATGCGTACGACATAAGGCCTGTATACATTTTAGAAAAAAGATGATAAAATCCATCAGTATGGTCAGAAGTATACATCTAATGTAGGGCAAGGCAAATTGCGGCCTATGGGCCACATCTGAACCTCTGGTTGTCCCAACCAGGGGTCTGAAAACAGTGGACCGCAGGCTGCACCTTGCCCTCCACTGCCAACACTACTACCCTTTCTGATGTCAGTGTTATTTACCTCCTTAAGATGCAGATATGTGGCGCCCCTGAGGCTTCAGTCACCACAGAGGTACTGCATCTCAGCCAGAGGTGTGGTACCCCATCCTGCGTAAGGCAGAGGTTATCCACCAGTATGCACACAAAACACACAACATTCTCACTTAGCAACATCCCATCAGACCATGTAAAGGGCTTGGTGAACCCGAGGCGAGGTTGGGGGGGTGAAGTCTAGTTAGTGGGAGCACACTGTAAAGAGTTGGACAGTCGGAAGGAGCAGTGGAGGAGTGAAGAACTGTGGTCTGGAGCTGGTGCAGCTCGACCCAGGCACAAGCGAGAAGGGGTCCTAGAGCCCATGGGACGTGCGCCATACTCCCGTGGCTTCGTTCCACATACAACATATTGGAGTGGAGGGACTTGGCCGCAAACAGGGATCCGGTCCCTAGACTGGAGGAGAGGAACCAACGTGCTCATGTTGTAAAACCGGAGGCTGAAAACGCATCTAGTAGGAAAGCCAACTCCGCACAAGAATCCGCTGGAAGTTGACCACATAGGGCCAGGGAATAGAGCTTCAAGCCACCCGACAGGGTCCACGAACATCGGCTCAGGGCACTATGTGCGTAGGCGTGGGACAGTCGGGCAAGAAGGAAGACCAAAAGGGAAGGGACATAAGAAGGGTGCACCGGTCTTGACCTCCGAACTACCCGGGATCGACTGGAGCCCATCACAGTGGAACCCAGCACTCCAAAGGCGGTCACTGACTAGTCGTGTTACCTTGGAACCTGCTTCAGTGATTAAAAACCTTGAGACTGCATCCCTGAGTCGCTCTCTTATTCACCTGCGCCTCCGGTCCTGCACCCCTGCCATCACCTACTATTACTCCCAATCATCCTGGGGCCCAGCTCTACCTGTGGAGAGCTATAACAACCAAGCTGCGTCACCATCTACCCCAGAGGTCCTATCCTGCAGCATTGGCTATCTCTGGCCGAATACCACAGGTGGTGTCACAAACTATCATATCATTTATCATAAACCACCATTTTCCCCTTTTAACTAACACCACCGAGGTCACAGAACCAGGCCTTGCCACCGCAGCTCCCAGAAACAGATCCACGGCCCGGTAACGAGTAACCCCAGGCCCCGGTGTGGGCGTGTCAGATAATGATGAATACATTGGTGAAGGAAGGATCAGTGACTCCTTCTTCCATCAATCAGTGTGTGAGTCCGCAGATATGATGATGTTACATGAGTGCTTCTGCTGTGTAGAGAGTCAGTCTAACAGAGCTCCGGGGGAATGGGAGGGAGGTAATTATGTGATGTTGTGTTTACATATGTGTATGGGTTCAAACTGTATATAAGGGACTATTTAGGGTTCATAAAGTATAAAAGAGGCTAAATGAACTCTTGTGTATAGGAGGCTATGTATATAGGGGGCTATTTGAGGACTCATAATGTATATAAGAGGCTATATGGGGATCATACTGTATATAGGAGGCTATGTGAGGCTCATAATATATATAGAAGGCTATGTGGGGCTCATACTGTACATAGGATTATATAAATGTTGTGTGGGACTAATAATGTATATAGGAGTATATAGGAGGCTATGTGAGGGCTCATAATTAATTTAGGAGGTAATGTGAGAGCACATCATTAATTTAGTAGCCTAAGTATGGGCTCATGCTGTATTTAGAAGACTATGTGGGCTAATACCGTGTATAGGAGGCTATGTGGGGCTCATAATGTATATAGAAGGCTATGGGTGGGTCATAATGTATGTGGGAAGCTATGTGAAGGCTCAAACTGTATATATGTGGCAATATGGGGTCATACTGTATATATGAGGCTATGTAGGGGTGCATGCCATAATTAGGAGGCTATGTGAGCCTCATAATGTATAAAGGAAGCTATATGGGGTGCATAATGTATATAGGAGGCTATGTGGGGGCTCATACTTAATTTAGGAGGCTAAGTGGGGGCTCATGTTGAAATTTAGGAGGCTATGTGGTGCTCATAAGTATATAGGAGACTATACAAGGCCCATAACGTATACAGGAGGCTATGTAGGGCTTATAATATAGATAGGAGGCTATGTGGGGCTCATAATGTATATAGGAGGCTATGTGGCATCATAATGTATATATGAGGCTATGTGAAAGCTCATACTGCATATGTGAGGCTATGTGGAGGTGCATGGGATATTTAGGAGGCTATTTGGAGCTCATAATGTATATAGGAGTCTATGTGGGGGCTCATAATGTATATAGGAAGCCATGTGGGGGCTCATACATAATTTGGTAGGCTATGTGGGGTTCATGCTATATTTAGGAGGCTATGTGGGGCTCATAATGTATATAGGACGCTATGTGGGGGCTCATATATAATTTGGTAGGCTATGTGGGGGTTCATGCTATATTTAGGAGGCTATGGGGGCTCATAACGTTTATAGGAGGCTATGTGGGGCACATAATGTATATAGGAGGCTATATGGGGCTCATAATGTTTATATGAAACTATATGAGTGCTCATGCTGTATTTAGGAGACTACATGGGGGCTCATACTGTATATAGAAAGGCTATGTGAGAGTCATGCTGTATATAGTAGTTCTATGTGGGGGTTCACAATGTATCTAGAGGAACAATGTAGAGGGACCATACTTTATATAGGAGGCTATATGGGGCTCATAATGTTTATATGAGGCTATATAAGTGCTCATTCTGTATTTAGGAGGCTATGTGGGAGCTCATAATGTATTATGTGAGGGTCATGCTGTATATAGAGGGCTATGTGAGACTCATACTGTATATAGGGGGAGTTGTGGGGGTTCACACTGTATCTAAAGGAGCTATGTGGAGGGCTCATACTTTATGTAAGGGGCTATGTGGGGGGCTTGTACTCAATATAGGGGGTCTGTGTGTGGGCTCATATGGTATATAAAGGGTTATATGGATGCTCAGATTATATGTAGGGGATGTCAGCATACTTAATTCTTAAAAATTAAGTAATACAATTAATCTAATATATAAAGCTGAATGTGTGTGTGTATGTGTGTGTGTATGTGTGTGTGTATGTCTGGGATTGGCATCTGCACCGTCGCAGCTACAGCCACAACATTTTGCACACTCACACTTCTGGACCCCCGAGAGCGTCATAGGCTATATTTTGAGGGGAAATTTTAACTCTGCTCTTTACAGTTATTCACAAAAAAACCTGCCTCCATTAAAGCGAATGGAGCTGGGAGCCACAGTGCAGCCAGAACTTCAGAAGAATGCGCAGTCACGCCCTTATATGGAATGTTGGCGTGTCACAATGCAGCCAGGGAAAGAGACAGACACAGACAAGGAAAGAGGCAGACACAGACAGGGTAAGAAACAGACATAGACAGGGTAAGAGACAGACACAAAAAGACAGACACAGACAAAGAAACAGACTTACAGGGAAAGATACAGACAGGGGATGAGAGGGAAAGAGACAGACAGGGAAAGAGAGTAAAAGAGACAGACAGGGAAAGAGACAGACAGGGAAAGAGACAGACAGGGAAAGTGACAGAGATAGATAGACAGACAGGAAAAGAGATAGATAGACAGACAGGGAAAGAGATTGAGACAGACGGAGAAAGAGACAGAGACAGACAGGGAAAGAGACAGACAGACAGATAGAGAGAGAGACAGAGAGATATATACAGAGGGGGAGACAGACCGAGAATGGCAGAGAAACAGAGAGACAGTTACTATCCCGGGCAGCGCCGGGTGCTATGTTGTGAGGCGAAATTTTAACCCCGCGCGCTCCAATTTACCAATCAATTTTGCCCCTCTCTACATAATGGGGAAAACGTGAAACGAAAAGTGTTGGGGGCAAATTGACAGCTGCCAGATGTGAACAAGGGGGACTTAAAGAATGAGAGCGATGGCGCCAAAGAGTATATACCGTACAGTTGCTAAGGTGGGGCCCTGACATGGGATACTCACCACACTCGGGGATATGAACACACACACAAAATGCGCCACACACTACCACGTACTTGAACACATATACCACCCTCAGCACACATCTCACCACACATACACCAACCTCGCCACATAATCGCCCTAAACACACACAAGTCTGGTATTATCCTTCAAAATTAAAAATCTGATTAATAAGCAGCCAAACTACAAGAACAACAAATGTACCATATAGGAAATACGGCAGCTGTCAGTGACATGACCTGTCTATTATGTGTATGTGTGAGCTAATATATACTGTCAGGGGGAGGGCTTTCTGTTGCCTGGAGATTTATCAGGCTGCCAATAGCAACCAATCACAGCTTAGCTTCTATTTTGCTACAGTTAATTAATCTGAGCTCTGATTGGTTAATATAGGCAACAATTTAATAATTACATTTCTATCTATTTGTTTTGTGTTTTTTGTGTGCAGAATACATTTTTGTTAATATATTCTATTTTGTTAACAGCAGTTATTATTAACCCGGGCAAAGCCGGATAGTACAGCTACATATATATATATATATATATATATATATATATATATATATAATATATAAAGATGAATGTGTGTGTGTGTGTGTGTGTGTATGTCTGGGATTGGCATCTGCACTGTCGCAGCTACAGCCACAAAATTTTGCACACTCACACGTCTGGACCCTGAGAGCGTCATAGGCTATGTTTTGAGGGGAAATTTTAACCCCACGCTTTACAGTTATTCGCCAAAAAGCCTGCCTCCATTAAAGCGAATGGAGCTGGGAGCCACAGTGCAGCCAGAACTTCAGAAGAATGCGCAGCCACGCCCTTATATGGAATGTTGGCGTGTCACAATGCAGCCAAGGAAAGAGACAGACACAGACAGGGAAAGAGGCAGACACAGACAGGGTAAGAAACAGACATAGACAGGGTAAGAGACAGACACAAAAAGACAGACACAGACAAAGAGACAGACTGACATGGAAAGAGACAGACACAGACAAAGAGACAGAGAAAGACACAGGGAACAGACAGACAGGGAAAGAAAGGGAAAGAGACAGACAGGGTAAGAGACAGACAAAGACAGGTAAAGAGACAGACAAAGAGACAGATACAGGGAAAGAGACAGAAGGAAAGAGGGAAAGAGACAAACAGGGAAAGAGAGGGAAAGAGACAGACAGGGAAAAAGAGGGAAAGAGACAAACAGGGAAAGAGACAGACAGGGAAAGTTACAGAGATAGATAGATAGATAGACAGACAGGGCAAGAGATAGATAGACAGACAGGGAAAGAGATTGAGACAGACGGAGAAAGAGACAGAGACAGTCAGAGACAGACAGGGAAAGAGACAGAAATACAAAGAGATAGAGAGAGAGACAGAGAGATATATACAGAGGAGGAGACAGAAAGAATGGGAGAGAAACAGCGAGACAGTTACTATCCCGGCCGTTAATACATTCTATTTATACATTCTATCCCGGGAATGTTAATACATTCATTTTTAACAACAGTTATTAACCCGGGCGAAGCCGGGTAGTACATCTAGTTTTAATATAAAATAATAAATATAATTAGGTTAATATTAAAATTGAGCAGAATTAATTTCAGCCTATACCTCTGGCCCTTCACACCAGTGATGGTCTCTCATGGAGCCCCTTGGAAAAATGAATTGCCCACCCTTGATCTAATGCATAAGTGGAACTCCCTACTCTATCATAACAGATAAGGCAGTGGGAAAGTAAGTTTGTGTATATTTAATGTCATTGCCCCATCCTTTTATTTTCCAGGAGATAACCTCTCCTCTCCCTATTCTAAACCCATTATTACTAAGCCAATGGGGCGCCTATAGAGTGTGAGCACCTTTAGGCTATGTGCGCACTTACCGGATTTTTCGCGGATTTTGCCGCGGATTTGCTGCATGTTTCGCTGCAGAAAATGTTCATAACATCTCTGCAGTGAATCACCAGCAAATCCTATGGAGAAAAAAAATCCTGTGCGCACTGGGCGGAATTTGACAGCTGCATGTTTTGCTGCGGGAATCCCGCAGCAAAAACAAGTGCATGTCACTTCTTTTCCGCACAGCGCTGCGGGATTTTACTCCATTGACTCAATGTTAATCAAGAAATCCCGCAGGGAATAACGCAGGCAGCAAATTCTGTGCGGTTCACTGCGTTTTCCTGCGTTATTCCCTGCGGTATTTTGCGGTTTACCTCCGGTAATGTGCATCACTTGCTTGCGGTTTTGCAGGGAAGTGATGTCATTACAGGAAGAGGAAGCCGTGCAGAGTAAACACACACACAGATCACAGACACAGACATCACAGACACATAGATCACATAGACACAGACACATAGAACACACATAGAAAGAAAACGGAAATATAGAAAAAAAAGAACGTGGGCT